>NW_007732987.1:78053-92413 GCF_000696425.1 Galeopterus variegatus | reverse complement strand
TTTTTTTTTTTTTTTTTTTTTTTTTGGGAAAGGCTTTTTGTGTGGATTGTTAATCACTTCCAGGTCTGGGCTGTTTGGAAATTTTGTCCTGGACTGTCTTTCCTGCAGATTGTGCACCCTGATTTTCTACTGCCCTGATCAGTTTCTGTGATATCAGCTGCCCTCACTGTACCCAATGTTCCCCTGGTGCACCAACATTTCTCCTTCATTCTGACTGCTTCTAGTAGGTCAGGCTATGTTCACATCACTTGTAATAACTCACTGGCCTCTGGGCAGCTCCTTTCTGCAGTTGGCTGCTGTTGCTTGATCCTAAGTGGACCCAGGAGGATCCTGTCAGTGGTCTTTATGGCCTGTGGACTGACACAGTATCCTCCAAAACCCTCTTTCCTCTGCAGATTCCAAGCAGTTTTATGCAAAGGGTGCCACTGTGGCTTTTTACAGCTTAGAGCCTTGTACAGCAGCCACTTCCCACCCTCTACCGGGGTGGCTAGGAAGTGGCCAGGGCTCAGAAAAATAAGTGCTGTCCCTACGTCCTCTTGCTGTGGCCTCTTACACCTTCACAAACACCATGGGTCTATCCTCCTCTTTTTCCAGCTCCAGTGGTCCCAGTTTGGTAATCTTTGCCTTTAAATAGTTGTAAATTGGTTACTTGTGGGAGGAGCAAAGCTGGAAATCATCTATTCTGCCATCTTGATGATGTCATTCCCCCTATCTTTTTTAAACTAGTGAGTTTTATATTTTAATTGTCTCATTACTACTAAAAAATTTTAAATGAAAGTTATAAGATCTTTGTTTCTGTGTGGATTTTTTATGTGTCAATCTATACATGCGTGGCTGGTATGTTGTGTCTATATATTTGTCTATACATGTGTTAGTATGTTGTCTACATGGCACCAAATTTGCTTATGAATAATGCATGTTCATTGAGTGGATAGACCTGGATGCTTTTCCAGTTCACAAGGCTTTAATAAATGAAGCTAGTTTTAAAAATTGTTGGTAAAATAGATGTTTTCAAAATTTGATTTAGGTACTTTTGCCTATGTTTGTGTATTGGTCAAAACAAATTTATGTTATCTCTGATATTTTAAGGTCATAAAATTGTTGGTTTTGTGATATGTTTAATACTTGCTTAATTTGTTTGTGAGATAAAAGCTGTGAGGAGTGGCTGCTGGGCTTGCCCCAAAATATTGCACACATCTTCTTAGCTTGTCTTTGCTTTTAAGCCTCTGTATTCTGGAGTCTAGACAGGTGGCCATGATGGGTCCTGGGGCCACATGTGTCCATAGTGCATAGGCCACCAGCTGCAAGACAAATGAAAAGCCCAATATGGTCTCCTCT
This sequence comes from Galeopterus variegatus, assembly GCF_000696425.1. NCBI lineage: Eukaryota > Metazoa > Chordata > Mammalia > Dermoptera > Cynocephalidae > Galeopterus > Galeopterus variegatus. The sequence continues at coordinate 91,075 of NW_007732987.1, read as the reverse complement.
CTGTCTCAGTTCTGCCTCCTGACCATGCTGAGAGGGACAATATCCTTTAGACGTTATGTTTGCAACCTTTCTTTTCTGTCTGGGCTCGTTGCCTGGTATGTAAATCCAGATGACCCCTGCACTTCATGGCTGCTATGGATGCCATGTGGGTACTTGGGACACAGGATGGCTAGTGAAAGGGTGCTTATGTCCAATATCTCAAAGGCCCTTGTTAATACTGGTTGATTTAGCTTAGTATGAGTAAATTAGACAAATGTGAATGGGTTAAATACTTATAAACAAAATTGTCATAGTTTCAAAAATTCTTTTCAGTAGTTTGAAATCTTAAAGTCATGTTAAGTTAAATTTGTCTGAGTCATTTCTAAGCAAGTTAAAATACTGAAGCATTAATTATTATACGTAAATTTGTTTATATACTTTGCTTCTTCAAATATTGATATAAAACAGTTCAAAATTGCTTGCTTCCTAGGTTTTCCAGGGGAAATTGGGACATGTGAGACATCACTCTCTTGTGATTTGCCCCAAGCTTTCTCCCAGCACATTAAATAATGAAATTTGTTATGGTTTTCTTCACATTGATCTAAATTTGTCAGTGATTTTTATTAATGAATCTTCAGGAATGAAGTTTTCCTTTGGCTCCTACAGTGTCATATTTGCTATTTTCAACTTAGAGAATTTCAACTCTGATTTTTTTATGGCTAAGGCTTCAAAAGTCTAGTTCTAATCCTGAATATTATTTGTCTGAGAACCTATCTTTTTGGAATTTTTTCGTTTCCACAGATTCAGTCTGTCTTAAACCAGGCATTATTTTACCTTCTAAACAAATTATTTGTCCCGCTCCTCTCATTTCTTGGCGACATCAACATTGTTCTAGTATTTCAGGCTAGAATATTTGGAAATTCTTTAACTTTCTTTATCTTTAATACCCTTTACCTGCTCTGTCATCTGATTCTGTGATTTTTTCCTTGTGAAATATTTATCAGAAGCACATATTTTTTTCCATTTTCAAGTCCTTCTGTCCTCTTCACTCTTAGGCATTGTATCATGTTGCTCACTGACATAACCTCCCATCTGGTCTCTCCCACTCCAGCACAAGCTGCATCTTTCAGCCAAGCTAGTCTTCCTTGGATGCCACTTCCACAAAGGCATTCCTCTACCCAGAACTACTGTGTCTTGAAAATTCTCATGTACCTGCACACAGATCTCCCTTGCCCCACATAACCTGGCCTCTGACTACCCATCCATCCTTATTCCTACAACTCCTCCTCATAACCCTCGATGCTAGTTGGTAGACATTCACAGTGCCACTTGGATTGTTTGCCACATGCCCGCCTCCTTTCTGCCTCCTTGCTTTTGCCTCTACTAGGCCTTCAGGAGCCATTCTTCATTCTTTTTCACTCATCAATTCCTACCTATACAAACATTCTACCTGCTCTGTTAGGCTCCCTTCTCTGTTCCCTTCTCTACTCTTCCATATACTCCAGTCTTTATTACTGTCTCTCTTTGCCAGTAAGTGCTGCCTCTACCTGTAATGTACTTTCTCCTGATCTCAATCTTTTCTTCAGTATTAACCAACAATGCTGACTCCTCTGTAATATCTGCCTGTATTTTTCCACCTTTCCTCATGTGCTCATGGAATATTGGGATTCATAATTCTATTAGAGCATTCACTAATTGGTGTTATATTAGAGAAAGTTTCCTTCTCTTTCTAGTTGAGTATTTTTATCATGAAGGGGTATTGAATTTTATGAAATCCTTTTTTGTCTGCATATATTAAGATGATTGCGTGGGGTTGTTTTTTATTCTACTGATATGGTGTATTGCGTTGATTTTCAAATGTTAAACTACTTGGTGTTGGTGCAAAATTATTTTTATATATTGTGGATTCTGTTGGTATTTTATTAGTCCTAATTTTCTCGGGACTTGTTTGTATCACTCTCTCAAGGTTCAGTGGTTCAAAATCTCATTTGGGACATCTGTTGGTAGATGCTATGCCTGACACCCATGCTCCAGCTGCCAGAGGGCTGGGAAAAACACTCCTTTTTTTTTAGGTATAAGAGATGGAGCCTCACATTTACTTTAGGATTTAGTATTTACCTAAAATATGAAAAATCTTTGCTTACTAGACATCCAAAAATGATGAATGTTCATTACAACATTCCATAAAGACATCTACATTTTGAAGGTCATTACTCTGTGTTACATATTTATATTCATATTTAAAGCATGCAATATAATTTAATTAAAGGATAGCAGGGTTTTTGATAAACTGAATCATACCCAGTTTTTCCTTTTCCCTTTGATGAACAGGCTCTTTGGAGGCTTCGGGCTTACAATGTAGACATGGTGAGTGGTTTACTGCCTAAGTTACAGATGCCAACGGTAGCATGTGGGGTGACTTTTAGTGGTATATATTTCAAGTGCTAAAGAACGTCTCCCTCTACTTTTCTTCTTAAAGTCATTACCTACTGTTGGGTGAACATGGTATCCACTTATCTCAGGAAAGTCCGAGGTCACCTTTTCCCCACTCAGTTCCCATCCTTCTGTGTTAATTCTTCTTCTTTACACCATCCTTCTCCCATCAACACATATACACAAGTGTACTGGCAAAGCAAGTGTGGAGACCCTCACAAGCTTCTGCATGGGATTTGGAAGATGAATCAGAAGGAGGTAAGTGCCAAACTTCAGCTCTTATAGCACAGTGATTGCTCACAAAAATCGAGGTGCGCAGTACATGCTTGTGAATTGATTATCTTAAGCTCCATGGCTGTACACACTGCTGCCTTTCCAGGGCAGTAGGGAGAGACCAGAAAATTTCACATTGTGCTGATCAGATTTAGCTTTTGAATATAGGTAATAAAACCACCAGCCCTTGAACTGAGGAGCTCTCCTCGGCACTTTTCAGTTTACACTCGACTGAGGGCAAGGCATCACTGTTAATTGGGTACATTAATCTTTTGATGACAGGATGATGCTACTTAATGTCTAGCCTGTCTCCCAATGTGCTATTCGGAGTAAATGAGCTCATTCTCTGATTCAAAAGGAATGTAAGATAAACATGTTCTTACATTTTAAATTAAATCTTGCATATTTTCTTGCAAATTAATTTAGAATGATCATATAAATGTTTATTTGACTCATTTCTAAACTTTTCGGGAGAGACATCAGATGAGAATTTTGTTATCAAGACAGAATAGAGGAACGGGGTCATGACGTAGCCAGGAAGCTGCTAGTGGCAGCTGAGAGATATTGACCAAGACACTTAAGCTCTGGGGATCAGTGGTGGGACTTATGGGCATCATTACATTCTGAAATGCAGAATAGGGAAGTGGGATATAGTGAAAACTTTTCAGCATAATTTACAACTTCATGCAAACAGAGCCAAGTTCAAATTTCACTTCATGAATAAGCTAATAGGAGGAGCCTGGTCGTGGAATGAGATTTAAAAAAAGCAAAAAATGGTCTCTGCACTCTGTGAAACTCCATCAGCTTACCATGAATGAGTCTAACACCATCATTAAGAGCCATTTTTTTGTGGGCTTTAGGTATAGCTCTTCAGTAATGCTCCTTTATTTTTTATCTTTTTAAATTGTTTATTTATTTATTTATTTATTTTCTTTTTTTGTCTTTTTTCGTGACCGGCAATGGATCGCAACCCTCAGTGTCGCGCCTGTACCGGACCAGGACTGGCAACGGGATCGCAACCCTCGGTGTTGCACCCGCACCTCACTCAGCCAGTGAGAGGCCGGTCTGTATGTGGGATCCGAACCCTCGGCAGGAGCGCCGCCGTGCTCCCAAGTGGCACACTGTAGCAGTGCGCCACCGGGCCGGCCCAAATTGTTTATTTTTTAAAAAATAAATTTTACTGTATGTGTTTGAAGTTTACAACATAATGTTAGGTGATATATAGAGATAGTAAAATGGTTACTACAGTAAAGAAGATTAACATATCTATCATCTCACAGTTTATTTTTTTTGTGACAAGATCAGCTAAAATTTACTTATTTAACAAAAATCCCTGATACAATATAATTCTATAGTTCTCATGTTGTTCATTAGAACTTGAGACTTGTTCATCCTACAGTAATGTTCTACTACAATAATGTTCTTTTGAAGTGCAAATATTCCTGGGAAAGGAAACCTGTAAAACCGTAGTCAGCTTTTCTTCACTTCATTTGAAAAACTTACTTTTTTCTTTCATTTATTTAAGACATCATTGGCATCTACAACATAGGGTTTTTATGGTGTGTGTGTGTGAGACGTAGTGGATACACAGAAGTATTACAGAAGTTTTCCTAGAGCTTAAAGTCTAGTTAAAAGAATGATGTGTGAGCATAAATAACTTTAATATGAGACACAATGATATATACCTTGAGCAAAGTAAAGGTAGATATCAGAAAGAAGAGAAATTACCTTTATTCATGCATCCATTTATTATTTTATAAACTTTATTTAATAAATATTTATTGAGCCATACTATGTGCCAGGCATTGTGCTAAGCACGTGTGAGCAAAATAGTCATCATTTATTTCTTCATGGATCTTACCTTCCAAATGGGAGACTGAAATTAAATACATAAACCCATAGTTGCATGAATAATTACACTGCAGGTGTTATCTACAGCAACATAAAACAGGCTGCTATGAATGGGGTTAATAAGGTGGTCTTATTTAGCCTGGAATGTTAGGAAAGACCTCTATGTGGAAGTGACATGTGAATGAACTCCAGTACTGAGGAGCAGTCAGCTGGCAAAGACTGGAGAAGAGCATGGGAAACGGTACATGCTGAAGCTTAAAGTAGAGGAAAAAGCAAAAGCAGACAAACAAAACTCCCTTGACCCCTTGGAAAACCATTGAAAGTTGGCCAGTGGAGTATAGGAATCATGGGAAGATTAGAGCAAGGTGAAGGAGGAGGCCAGCAAGCAGAGGGAGGACACAGGAGGGGGCAAGTAGTGATGGGGAAGCAGTATACAAGGAAATATTGTGGAAAGTGATAAAAAGGAAGAAATTTTCCCTTATGACAGTTGAGGTAAAAGCACTAATAATGAGCCTAAAAATGAAAATTATATTCTTATGAAGTTATTGTAAGGGCTTAATTAATTAAAGTGGGTAAAGTACCCACTGAGTGTCTTGGTGTATAGTAGCTGCTCAACAAACTTTCGTTCTTCTACATTCCACCCTTCCATTTCCCTCACTCTCTTTCACACTTCCTTGCTCTCATTTTTCTAGAGAAAATAGAAGGCATGGCTGGACAGCTTAGTGGGCATCAGATGTTGTTAGACACCTAAATATAGGGAGATATACAAAAATGGAAGTGGGAGGCCACTGAATTGCAAGTTGATCATTTTACTGTGGCCTTGGAAGGCAGTATGTGCAATGGTTAAGACCATGAGATTTGGAGTGTGGAGATTAACTCTGTTTCCTGCTAGCTGTGGGATCATGATAAACTAAACCTCATTTGCAGATTATGATACATCAATATGTTTGTTGTGTGAACAAATATAACAAAATAAAGTCTGTCAAGTACCTATCACAGTAGCCGGCACATGGTATGGTAGCTATTTAGAGCTTTGCTGTAAACCGATCTTCCCTAATGGATTACCTGCATCTTCTTGTGTGTGAACTCAGCATGCCCTTTTTTCATGGATCCTTCTCCATGGTCCTCAGGAAACTCCTATCTTAATCCTATGTCTTCTAAAGTGCAGTAGTCTAAGCAATGAAATTTGGGAGAAGAAAGAGAAAGGAAGAAACAGACAAGGAGAGAAGAAAGTCGGCTGCAGAGAAATCGATTAACATCCTGTTTCAAAATTGCAGGTGTCTTATTTAAATATATTTTAAGTAAAATTTTAATTTTATAACAGTTTTAGATTTATAGAAAAATTGAGATGATAGTACAGAGAGTTCTCCTACTTTCTCTGTTATTAACACCTTACATTAGTATGGTACATTTGTTACAATTAATGAACAAATATTGATACATAATTATTAACTAAATTCCATAGTTTATTCATATTTCCTTCATTTGTTACCCAATGCCCCATTTCTTTTCTGGAATTCTATCCAAGAGACCACATTACATTTTGTTGTCATGTCTCCTTAGGCTGCTCCTGACAGTGAGAATTCCTCAGACTTTCCTCATTTTTGATGTTTGACACTTTTGAAGACTACTGTTTAGGTGTTTTATAGAATGTCCCTCAATTGGGATTTGACTGTTTTTTTTAATGATTAAACTGGACTTATATGTTTTTGGGAGGAACATCAGAGAGGTAAAGCAGCATTTTCGTTATGTTATATCAAGAGTGCATACTGTCAACATGACTTATCACTGTTGAGGACAGGAAGTACCCATTTGAGGGGACTGTCAGGAAACCAACATTCATTAATCATATAGCCAGATCTGTTTTATTCATGACCTCATTTAATATTCACAATCACTTTAAGAGGTATGTTTTAATTATCATAATTTCATAGTTGAGGAAACTGGGATTGGGAGAAGTTGAAAACTTTCCCATCCCAGCATGTAAAATGCAGACTTAGTATTCAGAAAACTCAGGTCTATCTGATGCTAAAATGTACTTTCCACTACACAACTTGCATTTCTTGTATTTGAATAACATTTCCAATGTTGGGTGAGATTTGTATGAATAGAATTAAAGACGTTCTGTGATATGCCTTTTGATAAAATTGAGTAGGAAACATGTAGCTTCTTTGATATTGGATTCAGATGGATATGTCATCTGGAGTCACAAGTTGATAATTTAAGGGTACACCTGTACTAATATAGTTTTAGGTGAGATTTCCATAATGAATTGAAGCAGATAAATAGAGATAAAATGTGAACAGGCTGAGGTGAGCAAATGTCATGTTCAGATATCATGTGCAATTGCCATAAAAGGATAAAGTTCCTTACATTTGACCAGAATTTTGATAGGTAATTGATGAAATATTCATAGGAAAGTATCCCTGCAATTTGCTCATGCCCATCGTTCCTTTGGGTGAGGGAATTTATGGTTCCAGAACAGACCATGAGTCAGTATTTTAATGTTCTGACCTAGTGCCCTATGCCCCCAGCAGTATTAGTTTTATCTTTGAGGCACTGATGTCCAGGGAACACATTATAAATGAGTTTCTGAATATCATTTCCTTCCTCATTTCTTTCTAGGTGAGATACGCCTGCTCTTAACAAATAAATTTTAAAGTGTTGGTTACAAAATAGAAAGGTGTCTCATCACCAATAGATACACACTTTCACACAAGCATTTAATAGTGATAGCCTAGAATAGTGCTGATATCAGGGATATAGGAATTTAATTGACCTCAGGCTGAATCACATAGATATGGATATCAGTGATGATTATAAGTGGAACACGTTTCACAGTGAGAATTTTAATTAGAATTGCAACAAGGAGTGGCAGCTGGCCTGAAGCTTGGACTCCGTTAGCTGATGTGCTGAGTTAGGCAATACTTTCTCTTTGGACTGTGGTTTGACCTGTACAATTATGCCTGAGGACAGTTTGAACTCTGTAGTAAGTAGACACTCTGTTGTCTGCCATTTGTTTTTCCTCTACTTCTTTGTAGTAATATATTAGTTTTGGGGGTGGGGGGAAACAACCCCACCCCCAGCCCTGGTCCTCAAACATATAGTTTAAGGAGTGGATTCTGATTGGTTTAAACAAATTGGGTGGCCCTCTCTATAGTCACACTGATTGCTTGTGATTTAGTAAGTGGTTTAAAAGGGTCCAAATCAGAGTTCATCTGAGGAGTTCTACTTGAAATTATGAGAATGGAGTTCTTCTGGTATTTATTTATTTTTTATTAATTTTATTAATATTATTTTTTTACATTCTATGATGTTGTTTTGGAGCAGTTGGGAGAGAGCAGGGGGAGAGGAAAAAGGAGAAGGAAATGGGATGGAAGAAGGAGGAAGGAGGAGGGGTGGGATTGCGGCCTGTGCAACCCCCCTCGTTCCCACAGGGGAGACCAGGGGGCTTCCAGCAGTGGCTTGGTCATTGTCAGGCTGGGTGCAGATGTCAGGGAGGTGTGGCAAAAGCTCTCAGCCCCCCAAAACCCCAGCTCGGGAACCCAGGGATGTTCTTGCTGCAGCTTGGTGGTCATCGCTGGTCTGGTTGCACATGTCAGAGGGGTATGGCTGAGTACCTTGGCCCCCACTGCCCTGGCTTGGGAGAGTCTGGGAAGCTTCCGACAGTGGCTTGGTGGTCATTGCTGAGCTGGTTGCACATGTTGGGGTGGCATGGCTGAGGCCCTGGGCCCCCCACTTCCCCAGCTCAGGAGAGCCCAGGGTGCTTCTTTTGGCAGCTCAGTGGTCATCACTGGCCTGGTTGTGGGTGTTGGGGGGACATGATCGAGGCCCTTGGCCTCCCACTACCTCAGCTCAGAAGAGCCAGGGGCACTTCCTGTAGTGGCTCTGTGGTCATTGCTGGGCTGTTTGTGGGTGTCAGGGGGCATGGCAGAGTTCCTTGGCCCTCCCCACTTTCTGTCTTGGTAGCCCAGGGGACTTCCGATCCTTCTAGGTGTTATAGGTGTTCTTTGGTGAAATAAGACCTTTACTAGTTAATATCAAACTTTTCCTCTGGTTGTGGATACTTTGTTTTTTCTTTCAGTTTAGTGTTGGATTATTTGCTGTTCCCACCACTTAAACTCTGTGCTGGAACTAATTTGCTGTCCTTTGCTTACTTCTAAAATTGGGGAACTTCCTGTGGGGACCAGCACTTGAGTTCTGTGGTTGAGCTAAATTGCTGCTTTGCTGCTGATTCCCTAGAAAAGGCTTTATGTGAAGCTCAGGTTTTAATGGTTGACTTTATAGGTACTTCTGGCTCTCATGAGATCTGGTGCACATGGGTTGTGTAGAAACTCTGGTCTGGGCCTGAGTCTTTACATCAAACTGCATTCAATGCAATTCTATATTCCTGACCAGTCTCCTCTGAGTAGTCCTATGCTGATGGGGGGCAGATCAGCTGTCTTTGTTGTGTCCCAGTATTCCCCCAGTGGACCCATTTCCCCCACCCTCCATACTCCAAACACTTCCCATGGGATGGACCATGCTCTGGTCTCTTGAGATGACTCACCATCCTCTGAGTGGCTCCTTTTTTTCAGTTGTTGTGGCTCCGTGCTCCTATGTGGGTCCACAGGAACCCTATTAGTGGTCTTGCTGGCCTGAGGGCCACCAAAGCCCTCTTCTCCCCTGCTGCCTCCAAGCAACTTCATCTAAAGGGAGCAGCTGTAGCTTTTGCCAGCTCCTGCTCCATGCTCTCAGCAGATTGAGCCTGGAAGTGACCGGGATTTGAAATGGTCAGAGTGTTTTTTTCTTTCTCTCATTGCAGCTTCTCCTGCCTTCATGCACTCCATAGGTCCCTCCTCCTCTTCCCCTGAGCTCTAGCTGTCCCAGCTTGGCTGTCATTGCTTTTTAATAGTTGTAAACTGGTTGATTTGTGAGAGAGGTGACGCTGGGGACCGTCTATTCCACCATTTTGACCAGTAGTCTCTCTTCTGGTATTTAAAGGAGCTGAGAACTGCTTCAGCCACAGGTGGAAATCCTGGATTTGTTGAGGAAGGGCATAAATTTGAACTCTAGAATGAAGACAAATCTAAGTGGTAGATTCTGGAAGATGCCTTCTGAATTCTAGATTAAGCTGGTGCCTGAAGTCAGATGTCAGACATGAGCAAAAAAACCACCTTTGATTTGTTTGAGGCTGTGGCATTTATTTATTTAATATTTATTTTAAGATTATTTATTTATTTTGTACCTGAAATACTCCTAAATGATATGGGTCTCAAATTCAGCCATAACACAAGAATAAATTGGGGGGAAAATGAGAACAAAATCACCATAAAAGTCACTATAATTGAAAAGGACACCTGGTGTTTGAGGCACATTCTGCTATAAAGACCGGTGAGACTATGCTCGAACACCCTAACACTTGCTGCGCTTTGGACATCACTTCCCCTGACCCATGGGGGAAGAAAAGAGGAATGACAAAACTGACTTAGTAAGGGCTCAACAAGCTCTGCTATGAAGTTCCCTATGGCTGGAGAGAGAAAGAGAGAGACTGAGACAGAGAGAGGAAACCAGAGAGAGAGAAATGGATCAATAGCTGGAGACTATTGCTGTGGAGATCGCCAGTCCCTGGGAAGATCAGCCAGCAACGTAGTCAGTGGCTGAGATCAGCAGAGCAACAGCAGATAGTGGGCGCAGGGACCGCAGCTCTGATTCTACGAGGAAAACATACAAAGGTCTCTTAGAGGGTATTTAGCGCAAGCTGCAGCCAAAGCTGCTGAGGCATAAGTGTTCTCCATGTTATACGTGTAAGCTTTCCTGAGGTGATTGAAAATATTTTAGAAGAAAAAACACTAGAAAGGGGAAGAATGTACATTTGTCAGCAGGGTGGGCAAGGGTATTTATCAGAGTGGCTTGGGATAGTGCAGTTTGAGGCATAATCTCTCAGGTTCCCCAGACATACGCTGTGGTTAATCATTTTCGTACTTCTGAGCATTCAGTCTCCAGAGACAAGAGATAGTGCATCCTCAATGCTGAAAATGTCCATATCAATCAGTGCCAAGAATACTGTTTGGAGATTTTAAATTTGTAAGTCTGCAAAAGGATTGGATATTAATTTTAGCTTACCATTGATGCTTACTGTGGTGACACTAGATGCCGGCCAGGAAGTTGAGTTTTAAGTTTGGCTCTTCCTTTAGTTAGTAGTCATCTGGACTCTCTGGGTCTTCCTCTGCCTCTAAGTGGTTATAGATATTTGAATAAATTTATAAACCTATTTAGTTTCTTTTTCTTCAAAATGTAACCAAAACCAAGTATAACGCAGGGCTATTGTGAGGACCGAATACTATAATATAAGCAATCCCTTAGAAAAGTGACCAGAACACAGAAGAAAAAGAACTTAAATGAGTTTATACATCTCCCCAAAGATACAATTTTGGGGTAGGAAAAAGATATGTAAACACTGCTCATTACTAGACTTCTTAAGAGTGAAGCATCCAAAATCCAATAATCTTCAGCCTTCTCAATGACCCCCCAAGGATGGGCCTTTATGAAGTTAGGTTTAATTGGATTGTCTTCCTAAGAAGGATGTAGCAGTTAGTATTTACAGCACTGAGCTCTAGGCAGAGCAGCGAGAGGTTGGTGCATCTATGAAAAAAAATTTTTGAATTAGAAATGACCCATTTTATCATACTTGATTTAGATCCATTCATATCTGATTTAGATCCATTCATATCTCAGGTATCCGTGGTGGTATCTTTGCTGTTAGCCTTATTCTTCTTGGTGGAGCAAAGGTGCTAGGTATCTGGCAGGATGGAGCACTGCTAGAGATGTAATCATCATTTTAAAAAAGAACTAGAGGATGAGTATAACATAATATATGGATCTACTGGTTTGCAAAAGTTCATATTTTAATAATACTACACTTTTGTCCCCATTATGAATTGAATATCACTCATCAAAGTTTTCTGATAATGAGAAAAATGCTCAGATCTAAACACAAAATGAATAAGATATAAACAAGCAGCAAAATCTTCAATTAATCAAAGACATTGGAAAGAGTACTCCTTTTATAAGACTTACCAAATGAAATGTTTTTTATCTTAAGGAATTAAAGAAAATATTATGACTTGAGGGTAATAGCCAGTTTCAAGAAAATCAATGCCAGTTAAACAAGAACAGGCTGTCCTTTTCTAACAATACCCTTGAGGAGGGAAAACCTGACATTCCCCTTTGTCACAAGACGTACTGACAGCACATCAATGCTTAATACGGGTGTTCTGGACATCCACAAAGAGCCAGTGATAAAGGACATGTGAATATTTGAATTGAATTCGATGAGTATGTTTCTTTAGAGATAAGGAGTTGCATGTTCAGATCCTTAGGATAAAGGTATGATTGTGTTAGTGGTTAGAGGTTAATCTTCTACATGCTCTTAGAAACCTATATTAACAAAAATTTATTGTGCTAGCCTAATATTTTGTTCTACAAAGGGTTAAACAATGCAAACAAACCAAATCCATCTTTTGACATCAGGTCAATCCTTTTACTTGTGTCACATCTTCATTAAGAAATTGAGGCCATAAGGCTCATTATACTTCACTGAAACTCTTACTTCCCCATCAAAAAATGATTAAGCATGTGGCTCTTTAATCTCGTTTCTGGAGACCTGGTTACTCCTTCAATTCTTCGACCTTTCACGATCTCATCTTTTCACATCTCCCCTGGGACATTGCCTTTTTGGACATCTCTTCTCTTTTCCATATACTTAACCTTTCTTTCTCTATGGGCTTGCTTCACTTGGCCTCCATCCATGCCCTTGCTAAGAGATCTATTCTCTATCACCAAATAGTTCTCCCCTTCTTACACAAACTTCTCTAAATGTTCATTCTCTGTAGTCAGTTCTTTCTCACCTCCAGTTCATTCCATAATCTATGGCACTGTAGCTTTTGCCCTTACTGCTCGAATGAAACAGCTCTTACTAAAGCCATTACTGATTTCCTTCATCAAGTCGAAGGTATACCTGTTTCCCAATGTTCATTGCAGCACTCTTCACAATAGCCAAGAGCTGGAATCAGCCCAAATGTCCATCATCGGATGAGTGGATACGGAAAATGTGGTATATCTACACAATGGAATACTACTCAGCTATAAAAACGAATGAAATACTACCATTTGCAACAACATGGATGGACCTTGAAAGAATAATATTAAGTGAAACGAGTCAGGCAGAGAAAAAGAAATACCACATGTTCTCACTTATTGGTGGGAGCTAAAAAAATAAACAAATTAATTCACCCACAAACACACACAAAAAACCCCGGGGGGGTGGTAGAGGAAGATATAACAACTACAATTTTTTTTTTGAAGTTCCTACAACAAGCAAAGGGAAAGGACAGGCCTGGGTGGGAGGGGGGAGAGGAAGATATAACAACTACAATTTTTTTTTTGAAGTTCCTACAACAAGCAAAGGGAAAGGACAGGCCTGGGTGGGAGGGGGGAGAGGAAGA
>NW_007732987.1:65840-78043 GCF_000696425.1 Galeopterus variegatus | reverse complement strand
TTGTTGTAGGAACTTCAAAAAAAAAATTGTAGTTGTTATATCTTCCTCTCCCCCCTCCCACCCAGGCCTGTCCTTTCCCTTTGCTTGTTGTAGGAACTTCAAAAAAAAAAAACATTGTAGTTGTTATATTTTCCTTCCCCCCCCCCCCCCCCCCAAAAAAAAAAAAAAAAAGACCCGGGGAGGGGGGAGAGGAAGATATAACAACCACAATTTTTTTTGAAGTTCTTACAACAAGAAAATGGAGGGGACACACTTGGGTGGGAGGGGGGAGAGGGAGGAGGGAGGGAGGTTTTGATGATGGGACACAATAATCAACTACATTGTATATTGACAAAATGAAAATAATAAAAAAATAAAGCCATTACTGATTTCCTAATTAAAATTCTGTTGGGCATCTTTCAGTAATTACCTTCTTGGATTTCTCTCTTTCATTTGCTACTGTTGATCTGTTTTGACTTCTCAAAACAATATTCTACTTCTTCGACATCAGAACACCACAGTCTATATCTTCTCTTGATAGTTCTCTGCCTATTCCCTTTTGTATTTTTTGTGGGTTCTTTTTCAATTTTTTCAAGTTTTTGTTTCTCCAAGTTTCTCATTCAACCAATAGCACTTAGTCATCTGCACATACATTCTCCAAGTGATTACCAAAGTGATCGATTTAAAATTCTGGTTTGGGTTCCAGTCAAGATGGTGGAATAGACAGTCCCCAGAGTCATTCTCTCAACCAATTTACACCTATAAAAATGTAACAACAGCCAAGCTGGGGCCACTGGAGCTCAGGGGGAGAGGAGGAGAGACCTTATGGAGTTCATGAAGGGGGAGAAGCCACGATGAGAGAAAGCAAAACTGCTGGGAGCATTTTGGGCCGTGGCCACTTTAAGGCTGGAACTGCTGAGTGCATGGAGCAGGAGCCGGCAGAAGCCTCAGCTGTGCCCTGGATGGAGTTGCTTGGAGGCAGCAGGGTAGAAGAGGGCCTTGGTGGCCCCCAGGCCAGCAAGACCACTCATAGAGTTCCCATGGACCCACACAGGAGCAAGGAGCCAGAACAGCTGAAAAAGGGGAGCCATTTAGAGGCTAGTGAGTCATCACAAGAGACCAGTGCAGAACTATCCCATGGGAAATGTTTGGAGCATGGGCAGTGGAGGAGATGGGTCCACCAGGAGAACACTGGGACACAGCAAGGACAGCCAATCTGCCCCCAATCAGTGCAGGACCACTCAGAGGAGACTGGTCGGGAATGCAGAATTGCATGGGGTGCAGTTTGATAAAAGACTCAAGCCTACATCAGCGTTTCTACACAACCCAGATGCACCAGGTCTCTGGAGAGCCAGAAGTACCTATAAGGTCAACCATTAAACCCTGAGCTGCACAAAAAGCCTTCCCTAGGGAAACAGCAGCAAAGCAGCAATGTAGCTCAAACAGAGAGCTCGAGTACTGGTTCCCACAGGAAGTTCTCCTGTTTTAGAAGGAAGCAAAGGACAAAAAATTAGTTCCAGGCCAGGCACACCATTAGTGCCTTGGGCCCTGACAGGGGACCTGAGGCATGGACCCAGGGACCAGACCCCTTGCCCACACACAGGCCCCCCCCCCGCATCAGGGGGTCCTAGGGCATAGAGCCAGGGACCGGACCTCCTGCTCACAACTAGGCATACCACCAGTGCCAAGGAACATGCCAAAAACATCTTCTTCATGTGGGTGGCCCACCACAGCCACCGCAGTAACCATGGCTGTTGCAAAAGTGGGTAAATGTCACAACCACCACACAGATGGTCTGCAAGCCACTGAAGTTCATTGACACAAGGAGAGTCACCAGCAGAGACCAAAGAAAAGAAGACCCATTCCAGAGTGACAGAAGAAGCATCTGCTCTATGATAATATTGGGGGACCTGAACACACCTCTCAGCATTGGACAGATCATCTAGGCAACAAATCAACAGAGTAACCACTACTCTTTCATAGGGAGAGAAGAAATCTAGAGTTATCAGTGGTGGGGAAGGGGGAAAGGAGAGGGGAATAGGGAGAGATTAGACAAGGGCCATAAATAATAAGTACAATTTGTAACAATATAAATACTAGTAATATTGATTTGATCAGCATAAAGAATCAGTACAATTTGTAGCAATATATATACTGGTAGTATTGACTTGATCAACATATGTCAACATTGAATCCCCAAAATATGAATAATCAATTATGATTCAGTAAAAAAAAAGAAAAGAACAACATATGTCAACATTGAATCCCCAAAATATGAATAATCAATTATGATTCAGTAAAAAAAAGAAAAGAAAAAAAAAAAACAAGCAAAAAACCAAAATACTTTTAGAGAGCTGGCTTTTGGGACAGAGAAAATTAGAGATATTAGGCAAAAATGGGCCAAGGCAGGAGCCAAAGTAAAATGGCTTAGGGTAATCGAAGCCAAAGACAGGCAGAACTAGTATAAAATAGTTTAATTAGGAGAAAGAGCTCAAGTGTATGTAAGGTTGGGTCTGGAATCCATATCATGACCCTTTTAACAAGAGAGGATCTGTCCCGATCTCTTTCTTAATACACAGAGTTAAGATACTGAGTTTGGTTTGGAATTATTCTAGTTTCTGCTTGTTGATTTAATAAACTGTTGAGTTAATGGTAGATATTTTGCTTAGAAGTAAATATATGTTCAAATCCCTAAAATATAAAAAAAAATTTGGTTTGATGATATCATTTAATTGCTTTAAAACCTTCAATGACTCCCCAAAGATAAATTATTTCATGTGGCAAATTTTCTTATCTATGATCCATTCCCCACCTAGCTCTGTAGTCCCATCTCTCTTCTTTTTCTGCTTTATAACTTGCAATCTGGCAGTTTAAAGCTTTATATAGTTCTCATTATGCTTTCTCATAAAAGTGCATTGCTTTTGCTCATATTTACCCCTTCTGCGTGGTATGTCCTTCTCTATTCTACTTTTACTCTTTTGCCCACACATATTCTTGATTTCAGCTCAAGTAGATATTGAGGACCATTATCTCAGTGGTCTGAGTAAGAGGTCACTCTCTGGTGCACATGCAATACATGTGTACGTCTCCATCAGTGCACCAACATCATACTATTATAATTCTCTATTTAAGGGTGTGTATTCTCCATAGACGATTAGTTCCTTGTTTATTCATCTCTGTATACCTTGAGCCTGCCACAGTGTCAGGAATATCAATCTAGTTAATCCTGTATTACTGTCCCCCCAAAAGACTTCTCAGGAGAAAATCACCTTTCTTTGTCTCATTCTGCCAGAACTTTTTGAGCTTGAGAATGGTCAAGTTCTGTTAGACATATTTATTTTGTGTGACTTGTAAGGATTAAAGTGTTTGAGATTCTAGACAAGGATTGAGAGATTAAGTGAAAAATAAGTGAAAAGATATATGCTTTTTTACAAATTTATATAATGAGAATTCAAGATATTTGTTTTATTCTTGAATGCCAAAACTTCCTAACGGTCATCACACAGTGGTATTTCTATTTATTAAATACCATATATAGTACTTCTAATATTACTGCCCATGTGACTAATGATCTAGGAAAAAAGATCAATTTCCACTCTCTGAATGGAGCAGTTTTTGTTAGTCATGTGCCTGAGAAACATTTAAAAAATGAGCAACCTGGATTTTCCATTTTTCATCCCAACCTACATGCCTCAGGACTGACCCCAAAGTCAGGGCAAAATTAGGAGTGTGTACTTAGACAGTAGATACCTCTAAATTGTAATATCTGTTAAAGCTCTCTAATTCATATCCACATTCCCGAATTACTTGATAGTCGGTTTTATCAGGCTTATTCTAAATGTGAGCCCCAAAGAGGAAACCAACTACTTTATCTATACTTCTAGATAAACTGAACCTGTCCTACTTTCTTAGTGTACCCCTAGCATATACCTATGGATATATCTTCTTTAATTAAAGATAGCATACTAGTCAAGCATAATGTCCCAGCAATATTACTAATGGCATAATTTTTAATTATTAAAAAGCACTTCACAAAATTTGTGGGACTGCATTTATGTCCATGAATTTTTTGCTAATGTATTGCAACAAAGGACCTCTCTTGTGATTCGTTCATTCTTTACCGCTGCTAAACCTCCTCTGATTGCTGTTTTATTCATATACCCCTGGGAAGCATTACCAACAAACAAAAGAGCAAGTCAAAGGAAAGAAACAAGTTTCTGTTCCTAAATATCATCTGGGGCCTTCAATTAAAAAATCAGTAGACAGGTGCTAATAAACTATTATAGGAGAAACAAGTTGGATAGGCCCTGGTATTACCTAAAAGCATCTCCCCCGGGACAGGAATCTCTTCTACAACTTTCTTAATTGCTATTAATTCAGCTCCCACCTGGATATAACAGCGAGGGAGAACATTCTTGCATATGATACATATTTTAAGTAATTGTTTAATGTATATTTTATATTCTATTTATTTGTTTTATATTACAACTTTAAACATTTCCCAGGTCTGCGTGGCTTGGACCTCTCCCTAATTTTCTTCCTTTTAAAGACATCAACATTTAAGACCAACATCAGTTTGGGGTCAGACAGATGTGCACCTGAATCTGAGAGCTATCTCTTCTTAATTGAAGAGCATTAGCTGGGTTACTTAACATCTTTAAGCTTCAATTTTCTCATCTGTAAAATGGGGATGGTAATGATTGCAAAGTTTTATAATAATTGTTTGATAATATACATACACATTAATTTGATCCTCTTTCCTTTTTTAGAAATTGGGTATCCAGAAGTACAAGACCCTGTCCCTGACCTCAGAGGCCAGAGTTTACTGAAGAAAACAGATGGCAAATGTTGGCTAGTACAGTGTTCAGTGTGTTTTTAGAGCTACACAGACAGTGCAAGCCTTTATATACATGTCATTGTTCACCAGACTATCCATAATTATCTAAACATAACCTTAAAAATTTCAAAGTTTATATTTATATGTTGATGGAGTTTGGATGTGTTGTCCCCTCCAAAACTCATGTGGAAATTTGATCTCAATGCGGCAGTGTTGGAAACTGATTGAGTCATGGGGGCGGATCCCTCATGAATGGATTAATGCTCTCCCTGGGGGAGGGGTGATTAATAAGTGAGTTCTCGCTCTATTAGATCCCGTGAGAGCTTGTTGTTCATAAGACCCTGGCACCTTCTCTCTCTCTCGCTTCCTCTCACCATGTGATCTGCTTGTACCCGCCGGCTGCTGCCACTTTCCGCCATGAGTAGAAGCAGCCTGAGGCCCGTGCCAGATGCAGCTGTCCCAGAATCATAATCCAAATAAACCTCTGTTCTTTATAAATTACCCAGTTTCAGGTATTCTGTTATAGCAACACAAAATGGACTAAAACATATGTTTATAAAATAAACCTCAGAAACTATAGATAACCAAAAAGAGAAAAGAAAATCATACTCCACTATAAGCACTGTTGACATCTTGTGGTATTTATTTTCAGATTTTTTTGGGTGCTACATTAATATGGATTTGTTATACCTATATCTATATATTACACATTTGTAAATAAAGGGGCTCATATTAATTATTCCATTTTGTAACTTTTTTTCTTAACAGTAGACTATGAATTGCTTTTGTAGCCATACTTTTTAAACACTTTTTTTTTTTTTTTTCACCAACATGCTGCATTTTGGAAATCACATACCCTACTTCAAAGTTTCTGTTTCCTTTTTCAAGTTACCCCAGGAAAATTCAGCTTTCTCTTTCTCTCTCTTTCTCTCTTTCCCCAGAGGTAATGCTTGCCAGGACTTTGTAGTGACTAATTTTGGTAGCAGTGTACAATTAAGTTTGGTTTCCAGAACACCTGCTGTGTTTCTGGTCCCTTGTCAGAAAAAAAATGTAAGAATAGAACAAGGTTGCACTTTGCTCCCCTCATCTCCTACCCTCTTCAGTACAGCCGCACTTAAAACAGTACAGTGGAAAGAACATGTAATCTCTTTAATATACAGTTTAAAAAAATATTAACTGACTTCACAAGCTTGTATTCTGCATTAATTCAGGCAGAAATGGGGCTGAAGTTTTCTTTTTGATGGCCTATGAAAAAAAGATTTTTAGAGAAAAAATTAATAGGATATCCATGCCTAGAAAGGAATAGTTTAGATTCTTGAAAAGAAAATAATTTTATTATCTTTTAGGCACATTATTTACAAACATTATTTATACACATATAGTTTGGACACAGTATTTATATTCTGAGTACTAAATACTCTTCAGTAGAGAGAGCTGCTAAAAAAACTTCTATTTGACCACCTTAATATAGTCTTAAACATCTGGAAAATATTCATTATATGATTACCCTAGGGCAAGTCACTTAGTGTCTTTGAGCCTAGTTTCATCAGCTATAAATAGAGAATACAATAACTCTTCCATATCAAGGTTATTGAAAGACACCATAAAAAGTGGGAAGCCTGTATAAACGGAAATTATTGTTCCTCCTGTTATTTAGTTCCAACTACTGCATGAACTCAAGTATAATAATTTAATTATATACTTATTTAATAACGTTAATTATGTACTTATTAATAATTTAATTATATACTTATTTAAATATAATTATATATATTTAATAACTTTTCTTTAAAACATTATGTGAATTGTTTTTTTCCTAATTCAGAATGATCTTTTTTGAGAATCAGTGATGCTATAGTTCATTGTGCCTGTAGAGTTTCGTGTTTCTCTAGCATGTCTTATTCTTAATAAATCTATCTCTCCCTCAACCTCATATGGCAGGATTATTTTTCATAAATACTTCACAGATAAATTAAGATAGGAGGTGTCCAGAGAAATAACTGAGGATGAAGTAGAATGATGGCTCAGAATCTTCAATTTCCCATCTCATGTGTCCATTTTCAATGAATTCATTTTGATCCCCATTCAGAGTGGGCTGGGGAAATGGGTGTCTGGTTCTGTGTCTTGTATTTGGTGGGGTCGAATGTCCCCAGTGTTACTTTCCTAGGTTCTTCAGGGAGTGCTTCTCTCCCAGTTCCAGCACAAAGCATAGTGTATCAGTGGGGACAGAGGATTTGTGTTTTGCTTTCCTTTTTTTTTTTTTCCTTTGTAATCTCTTTACCATTCTTGATGTTTGGCTTAAGTTCTGCTAAACACGAATAGGTAGGAAACACTAGCAAGATCTGAGATGCTAGGCTTGTTCATAAGACTCAGGCTATTCTATTCTACAGCCTAGTCAACCTAGTGCATTTGCTTCCAAATCATTATTTTATACTCACTGCATAGCTTTGGTTCTTGTTAAGAAATAAATGAGCAGGCTGGGAGAAAGTTGGACTTAGGGATAAGGGAAGATGCTCCTCCTTCCTGGCTTCGATTAACAGGGATATTTGAGACACAATTCAGATAGCTTACTTTTTAAATATTTTATTTTCCCAATTATTTTACAGAGCTGTTCAAGTAACTGACAAGCTGTTGCTTCAAATTCCTTCCTTCCTTAAGGAACCTTATTGTCACATCACTTTTATTGTCAAATACAACTGTTCTCTCTTTCTTTTTGGTGGTGGAAGATGGAAGAGAATCTTCCTTCCTCTATTTCCATCCTTTCTCTTTTGAGATTTTCTCTGACTTATTATTTTATTGATGAAAAATCCTTCCAAGCCTGTCTGTGTTTGGATTAGGTACTTCTTTGAAATCTAGAATCTGATCCTTTAGTTCCTTTTTTGGTTTTCTGACTGTCCTTTTCTCAGAGGGAGTGCAATATGTTTTGGTTGAAAATACTGACTGACAGACCAAAGTTTTTAATGTTAAAAAGAATATTCTATTATAGGTTACATAATTCAAAAGGCCTCTGAAGACCAGAAATAGCAAACAAGGAAAGTCACTGAAGCCTCTTTGATTCTCACATAGAAGTCAGAGTCACATTGCATATTTCCAACTGTCAGAGAAACATCTGGGGTGCCATATAAATCTTTTCTTCCTCATCACTAACCACGGAAAAAATTTAGACTATTTTTTTTAATATGAAGGTAATAAAAATGCCCAAATGTTCAATATTCATCTCCCCACCCCCCACCCCCTAAATCTATGTACTTTACTCAAAGGCGAAGGCATATTACTGTCTGCCAAGAGAAGAATGCAAATAAAAAACAGAAGAATAAGAATGTTGGCTCACAAATAAACTTAAGGATCTTTTTTCACTTTGAAAATATATTGAAGAACTTCATTAAATGATGTGTGTTGAGACATACTCTACAGTCAAAAAGAAAATCAGTGACCTGAAGTGTTCCTCTGCCCTTACCTGTTTCTCTGGCTTTAAGCTACTTCCCCCAACCAGAAAAGAAGTTTTAAAAGCCCCATATTTCATTCATCAGCTCAAATAAAATCTCTTACCATGTGCATTAGTTTGCTATGGCTGCCATCACAGAGTACCATGGACTGGATGGCTTAAGCAGCAAAAATTTATTTTCTCACAGTTCTGGAGCTGGAAGTCCAAGATCAGGGTGTTGGTTGGTGTCTTCTGAAGCCTCTCCTTGCCTTGTAGAGGGCTGTCTTCTCCCTGTATCTTTACATAGTCTTCTCTCAGTGTCCTAATCTCCTCTTCTTATAAGAACACCAGTTACATTGGATTAGGGCTCACTCTAATGACATCATTTTAACTTAATTACCTCTGTAGAGACCCTCTGGCCAAATAGTCATATTTTGGGACACTGAGGGGGTAGGACTTTAACATTTAAATTTTGGGGGAACACAATTCAGCTCACAACACTATGTTTAATGATACATACAAATAATAACAAAAGCTCTTCTAGACTTTGCTAATAATAATTATTTATATGATTCATTTCATAAAGTAAATAACCTTCTTATTATATGTAAAATTACCTTTACATAGGCAAATAAAAGCAAGTTTACCAAAGTTACCAATAATTTAGGAAACTTTTATGCATCTATTCATTTCATTTAAATGATCTGAATAGATAGTGTCCGTTATTGTCTGCCATTTAAAATTGCAAAGAAATTTGAAATTACTTTTTAAGAATTATGTTAAAGCTTATAATCATCATGTCGAAGAGATACCTGAACTCCCATGTTCACCACAGCTCTATTTACAATAGCCAAAATATGGAACCAACCTAAGTGTCCATCAATGGACAACTGGGTAAAGAAAATGTGGTATATATACACAATGGAATACTACTCAGCCATGAAAAAGAATGAAATTCTGCCACTTGAAATAACATGGATGATTCAGGAGAAAATTATGTTAAGTGAAATAAGCCAGACAAAGAAACAGAAATACCGCATATTCTTACTCATAACTGGCTGCTAGGAAAGAGGGGGTATGTGGGGGAGAAAGGGAGGGAAGGAGGGAAGAAGAAAGGAATGAAGGAAAGAAAGAAAGAAGAAATAACTACAAAAGTATGTTGAATGATCAGAAGGAGAGAACAAATCTAAGGGTACTACAGATGGTAGGGAGGGAGGGAGGGGGTTTGGGAAGTGATAGGTTGGGTAAAGGACATAAAGAAATATCACGATTTGTAAGAATGAATATGCTAATGATAAATAAATCATTTTTTTTTAAAAAAAGCTTACAGGTTTTTCCGCTTTTATCCTTGCAACAATATTTCCCCCCAGACTATGTGTATGTGTGTGTTTTGGGATAGTTAGTATAATGAGTTTTCTGAGAGCACAGTGAACCTTTTGGTTATACATATACATGCTATTTTCATCTGTATATACAGTTTTCTTCATGTTTTTGACTATTCTTTCTCTTTTTCCATAGGAGCATTATATTTCTAAAGTTGATTCTACATTCTGAGTCTTCCAAATCATTCTTTCCTATTACATTTTTCATAGCTGTCATTTTTCACTTACACTGTGAGAATTTCTCAATTTTGATTTCCAAATGACACATTTTTTTTTTCCTGAGGTATCAGTTGTGTTCTTTATGGTCTTCAACATGGATTTTAACTCTGCCTTTACTGTTTTAGTTTGCTTGTTTTCCTCATACACATTTAAAAAAAATCCTACTTTTAAGGTCATAAAAACATGTTAGTTTGGGTTATGAGAATTTCACTTTATGAGAATTTTATTTAATGCCTGTACTTTGGCTAATGAGGCCATCTTTAGGTTTTTTTTTTTTTTTAAATTGAGGTATTTAAATAATACATATAAGACATAATTCATCCTTTTTAGGTATTCAGTCTTGTGAATTTTGACAGATTTATGCAGTCATTTAACCACCACCAAAATAAAGATATAAAACATTTCTATCACTGTTGTTTAATTATGTTTCTTCATCCCTAGCTCTGGCAACCACTAATCTGATTTCTGTCTTTATAGTTTCGCCTTTTTAAGAATGTCATATAACTGAAATCACAGAATATGTAGTTTTCAAGTTTGATTCTTTTCTTTTTTTTTTTTTTGCCTTTTTTGTCTTTTTCCGTGTCCGGCAACGGATCGCAACCCTCAGTGTTGCCCCCGTACCAGAGCGGGGACCGGCAACGGGATCGCAACCCTCGGTGTTGCTCCCGTGCCTCGCTCAGCCAGTGAGCGGGAACCGGTCTGTATGTGGGATCCGAACCCTCGGGCGGGAGCGCCGTCGCGCTTCCCAAGTGGCGCACTATCCAGTGCGCCACCGGGCCAGCCCAAGTTTGATTCTTTTCACTTAACATAATGACTTTGTCATACATTTTGTTCCATATACCAGTAGTTTGTTCCTTTTTGTTCTCAAGTAATATTCCATTATGTGAATGGATCACAATTTGCTCATCTGTTCACCAACTGACAGACATTTTGCACTTTGATTCTCTCCAGCTTTTAGGAATTAGGAATAAAGCCACTACAAACATTTTTATATAGGTTCATGTCTTTTATACTGATAAGGGGAATTTTTGGATTGTATCATAAGTGTAAATTTTTTTTTTTTTTAAAGATGACCATTAAGGGTATCTCAATCCTTGACTAGTTGTTGTCAACACCACACTCTCCCAAGTGAGTCACGGGCCAGTCCCATAAGTGTAAATTTAATCTGATAAGAAATTGATGAATTATTTTTCAAAGTGGCTGAATCATTTTGCATTGCCACCAGCAATATTCCAGTTGCTCTGCATCTTTGTCAGTATGTGGTATTTTCAGTTTGTAAGTATGTAGCAGTGTATCTGTGCAGTTTTAATTTATGTTTATCTACAATAACTACTGATGCTGATATTACACATCTTTTCATGTACCTGTTTGCTATTCATATCTCTTCTGTGGTGTTCAAATTATTTTCCATGTATTTACTGAGCTGTCTTATTAAGTTTTGAGAGTTGCTTATATGTCTTTTTACCAGTCATATATCAGATATATTTTGCAAATATTTTCTCCTTGTCTAGGGATTGTCTTTTCATTTCTTAATATTGCTTTTCTCAAAAGTAGAAGCTTTTAATTTTGATGAAGTCAAATTTACAATTTTTTTTTCTTTTATGGTTTTAGCTTTTTGTGTTCTACTATTAAATATTTGCTCAATGCATGGCCCCACTTTTTTAAATTTTCTTTTTCCTATGCTTTCTTCTACAGGCTTGCTAGTTTTGGATTTTACATTTAGGTTTATGATCTATTCGGGAAATTTTTTATATGGTATGATATATGGATTAAGGTTTACTTTTTTGTAAACCCTAATGGGTACCCAATTGTTCCAACATCATTTGTTTAAAAGACTACTGTTTCTCTACAGAATTGCGTATGGGTACCCAATTGTTCCAACATCATTTGTTTAAAAGACTACTGTTTCTCTACAGAATTGCCTTGGCAGATGTGTCAATAGTTGATTGACCATGCATATGTAAGTCTATTTCTTGTTTTTGCATCCTGTTTTATTGGTGTATGGAATTTTGTCAATTCCATTGATTTATAGGTTTTTTTTTTGTTTGTTTTTTTTTTGCTAATACCATACTCTATTGAATACTGTAGTTTCACAGCAAAACTTGAAATCAGACATATGAGTCCTTCAGGTTTGCTTTTTTATTCCTCAAAATTGTTTTGAATAATCTATATCATGTGCTTCTCATAGAAATTTTAAAATCAACTTGAAGAGTTCTACTAAAAATCATTGTGGGATTTTGATTTCTAATTTTTATGTGTTTTATCTCTTTTTCTTGCCTAATTAAATTAGCTAAGACATCTAGCACGTTATTGAATGAAAGTGGTAAGAGTGGACATCCTTGACTTATTCCTGATCCTAGGG
>NW_007732987.1:55137-65830 GCF_000696425.1 Galeopterus variegatus | reverse complement strand
GGAGCGCCGCCGCGCTTCCCAAGTGGCGCACTATCCAAAGCTCCATATCTAATAGTTTGGGAGCCTGAGAAGATGAAAATCCAGGGAGCATATCTGGTGAAGGTCTTGGTGGTGGCAACAGTGACTCAGGGGTCTCTCACATGGTGGAACAGTGGCCTGTCATTATATTGCACTATAATTTAATCAGTCTCCTCTTGGAGAACATTAAGTTATTTCACTTTTTCACCATTGTAAAACATGCTGTCATAATCTGTGTCTATGTATTTATGGGCATTTCCAGGGTTGTTTCTGTAGGAGTTAGTGGGTGAATAGGATGCACTTGTTCCGGTTTACACCCTCGGACGGTACGTACCTCCTCCTACTGTTCCTTTTCATATCTGGCAGTAGGATAGGTGGAAAGGGTATTTAATTTTAATTTTCAGTTATATTTATAATAGTAAGGCTGCACAATTGTTAATGGATTTGTTATATATCTTCTTTTGGTAATTGTCAATGTCCTTTGTTCATTTTTTTATTAGTGTTGTAACTTTTTTCATTATTTATTTATGACTCATTCACACATTAATGATATTGCTCCTTTATCTTATATGATGCAAATGTTTTTCTCAATTCATTGTTTTTGTTTATTATTTATTTAATACAAACTTTTCAAATTTTACATGTGTTTTAAATGTTTATAAATCAGGTCCTTCTCATCTTTTCCTTTATAGTATCTGCATTTGATATGCTCTTAGAAAATCTTTGTCACCCTATAAGATATAAACAGTCACTGATTTCTTCTTCTAATACTTGAAGGGTTTGTTTTTTACTTGTCTTTAATCTATATTACTTATAATATAGATTATATTTAGGTATATGATACGTGAGGGAAGGCTCTAACTTAACTTTTTCTCCATACTCTTCTACTGTTTCTTTTTCTTTTTTTTTTTTTTTTTGCCTTTTTTGTCTTTTTCCGTGTCCGGCAACGGATCGCAACCCTCAGTGTTGCCCCCGTACCAGAGCGGGGACCGGCAACGGGATCGCAACCCTCGGTGTTGCTCCCGTGCCTCGCTCAGCCAGTGAGCGGGAACCGGTCTGTATGTGGGATCCGAACCCTCGGGCGGGAGCGCCGTCGCGCTTCCCAAGTGGCGCACTATCCAGTGCGCCACCGGGCCAGCCCAAGTTTGATTCTTTTCACTTAACATAATGACTTTGTCATACATTTTGTTCCATATACCAGTAGTTTGTTCCTTTTTGTTCTCAAGTAATATTCCATTATGTGAATGGATCACAATTTGCTCATCTGTTCACCAACTGACAGACATTTTGCACTTTGATTCTCTCCAGCTTTTAGGAATTAGGAATAAAGCCACTACAAACATTTTTATATAGGTTCATGTCTTTTATACTGATAAGGGGAATTTTTGGATTGTATCATAAGTGTAAATTTTTTTTTTTTTTAAAGATGACCATTAAGGGTATCTCAATCCTTGACTAGTTGTTGTCAACACCACACTCTCCCAAGTGAGTCACGGGCCAGTCCCATAAGTGTAAATTTAATCTGATAAGAAATTGATGAATTATTTTTCAAAGTGGCTGAATCATTTTGCATTGCCACCAGCAATATTCCAGTTGCTCTGCATCTTTGTCAGTATGTGGTATTTTCAGTTTGTAAGTATGTAGCAGTGTATCTGTGCAGTTTTAATTTATGTTTATCTACAATAACTACTGATGCTGATATTACACATCTTTTCATGTACCTGTTTGCTATTCATATCTCTTCTGTGGTGTTCAAATTATTTTCCATGTATTTACTGAGCTGTCTTATTAAGTTTTGAGAGTTGCTTATATGTCTTTTTACCAGTCATATATCAGATATATTTTGCAAATATTTTCTCCTTGTCTAGGGATTGTCTTTTCATTTCTTAATATTGCTTTTCTCAAAAGTAGAAGCTTTTAATTTTGATGAAGTCAAATTTACAATTTTTTTTTCTTTTATGGTTTTAGCTTTTTGTGTTCTACTATTAAATATTTGCTCAATGCATGGCCACACTTTTTAAAATTTTCTTTTTCCTATGCTTTCTTCTACAGGCTTGCTAGTTTTGGATTTTACATTTAGGTTTATGATCTATTCGGGAAATTTTTTATATGGTATGATATATGGATTAAGGTTTACTTTTTTGTAAACCCTAATGGGTACCCAATTGTTCCAACATCATTTGTTTAAAAGACTACTGTTTCTCTACAGAATTGCCTTGGCAGATGTGTCAATAGTTGATTGACCATGCATATGTAAGTCTATTTCTTGTTTTTGCATCCTGTTTTATTGGTGTATGGAATTTTGTCAATTCCATTGATTTATAGATTTTTTTTTTTTTTTTTGCTAATACCATACTCTATTGAATACTGTAGTTTCACAGCAAAACTTGAAATCAGACATATGAGTCCATCAGGTTTGCTTTTTTATTCCTCAAAATTGTTTTGAATAATCTATATCATGTGCTTCTCATAGAAATTTTAAAATCAGCTTGAAGAGTTCTACTAAAAATCCTTGTGGGATTTTGATTTCTAATTTTTATGTGTTTTATCTCTTTTTCTTGCCTAATTAAATTAGCTAAGACATCCAGCACGTTATTGAATGAAAGTGGTAAGAGTGGACATCCTTGACTTATTCCTGATCCTAGGGAAAAATATTTCAGTATTTCTACAATGAGTATGATAATACCCGTAGTTTACTTGTAGACATTTTTTAAAAAATCAGATTGAGGAAGGCTTCTTCTATTCCTAATTTGTTTAAAGTTTTTTCTTTTAAAATTGTGAATGGATTTTGCATTTAATCAAAAGCTTTTTTCACACCTATTGAGACATAATATTTTTATTTTTTATTCTGTTACTATGGTGATTTACATAGATTGATTTTCAAATGAAACCAATTCTACTTCATGGGATTAAGGTTATTTGGTCATGATTTAAACACTGCTAGAGTTTACTGCTAATATTTGTTATGAGGAATATTAGTGTTCATTTTCTCTTCTTGTAATATTCTTTTCAGGTTTTTAATAAGGATTATTCTGGCTTCATGAAATTAATTTGGAAGTGATTTTTTTCTCCTCTATTTTCTGTAAACAGTTGTTTAGAATTGAAATTATTTTTTCCTAAATGTTTGATAGAATTCACCAGTAAATTCCTAGTCTTGAAGTACTTTTGTATGAAGGTTTTTACTTACATATTCAATTTCTTTATAGGACTGTTGGCATTTTTCTGTTTCTTCTTTGTAAATTTAGTTAATTTGTGTTTTTAATAAACAAATATTACTGATAATTGGTTAAATTTAGCATAAAGTTTTTTAAAATATTTTTTTATTATTTTAAAAACTTGTGTAGTATACAGTCATGTTGCCTCTTTGATTGATAATACTGATAAGTTGTGCTGTCCCCCCTTGGTTTTCCTATTTCATTAACCCAGATGGCTATCAACTTTATTATTATTTTTTAAAGAACAGAACTTTAGTTTTTGTTGATTTTAAAACCTGTTTCCTTCCTTCTTTCCTTCCTTTCTTTCTTTCAATTGACAAATAATAATTGTGTATATTTATGGGGTATAATGTGATGTTTTAATATATGCAAACATCATGCAAAGATTCAGTCAAGCTAATTAACATGTCCATCACCTCACCAACTTTTTTTTTGTGGCAAGAATGTTAAAAATCTATTGTTTTAGCAATTTTGAAATATACGATACATTATTATTAACTGTGATGACCGTGCAGTACAACAGGGCACTGAAACTTATTCCTCCAGGCCAACTGAANTTATTTTTTAAAGAACAGAACTTTAGTTTTTGTTGATTTTAAAACCTGTTTCCTTCCTTTCTTTCTTTCAATTGACAAATAATAATTGTGTATATTTATGGGGTATAATGTGATGTTTTAATATATGCAAACATCATGCAAAGATTCAGTCAAGCTAATTAACATGTCCATCACCTCACCAACTTTTTTTTTGTGGCAAGAATGTTAAAAATCTATTGTTTTAGCAATTTTGAAATATACGATACATTATTATTAACTGTGATGACCGTGCAGTACAACAGGTCACTGAAACTTATTCCTCCAGGCCAACTGAAACTTTGTACCTTTTGACGAACATCTCTCCTTTCCCCATCTCTTTCCCTGTCCCCGTTCCCCCTGACACTGCCCCCTGGTAGCCATCTTTCTACTCTGTTTCTGTGAGATCGACTTCTTTAGATTCCACATGTATGTGAGATCATATAGTATTTGTCTCTCTGTGCTTGGCTTATTTCACTTAGCATAATGTTCACCAAGTTCATCAATGTTGTCATGAATGACAGAATTCTTTTTAAAGGCTGTTTAGTATTCCATTATGTATCTATACTAAATTTTCTTATCCATTCATCCACTGATAGACACATAAGTTGCTTCCATATCCTAGCTATTGTGAATAATGTTGAAATAAATATGAAAGTACAAATATCTCTTCAACATACCAATCCCACTTTGGGGTATATAACCCCAAATCCCACTTTTCTGGTATATACTCAGAAGTAGGATTGCTGGATGACATGGAAAGCCAAATGTGGGAATGCTGGCCATTCCAACTCCATCTCTGGCCTTCAAAGTTCTCGTTTGTCCTTTCTACAACATTTTCCTGCACAGATTACTTGGCAATTGGAGACAAATAAGCAATGGAAAGCCATGTTAGTTTAAGATAAAGCTGTGTGAAGCAAGATAGAAAAATCTTGGTCACAAGCCATCTGGGAATTGTCCACGTCAGCACATTTTCTCTTTGGCATAGTTCCATCTTTGTCTCCACGCCCCCTAGCTTCTGGTCCCCCCTTCACTCTGCCTCCCCCTCATTCGCCTCCCCCCATCACACACAGCACAGAATGTAGCTGTCTGGATCACTACCCATGCAATCTTTCCCATCAATAAGCTCGTGATAACACTTTATGGAGTTGTCTGCTTTGTTTTTCAGTATCAGAGCTCTCTGACACTCTGGATACTATTTTATCTTAGCTCTATTCTCAGACACCATACATCTGATAAGGGACTAGTATCCAAAATATATAATGAACTCATACAACTCAACACCAAAAAAACAAATACAGTTGACTCTTGAACAATATGGTGGTTAGGGGTGCCGACCCCCAGCGCAGTTCAAAATTTGCCTACAGTCATCCCTACATGAGGAATTGGTTCCAGGACCCCCGTACATAACAAAACCCATGGATACTGTAGTCCCACTGTAGACCCTAAGGAACTCGCGCATAGGAAAATTGTTGGCCTTCCATGTACGTGGGCTCTGAATCCCATGAATACTGTAATTTCGATATGCAGTTGATTGAAAAAAAAATCTGTGTATAGGTGAACCTGCACAGTTCAAACCCATGTTATTCGAGGGCCAACTGTATAACTTCCCCGCACCCTCCACCATGGGTTGCAGCTGGGCCACACTGCACACAGAGTGGGGTGACAGAGGGAGCAATCATTACTTAAGTTACTTAAGACACTTAAACAAGCATTTCTTTTAAACATAATTTGGTTTGGTCCTGTTCTTTTATCTTTCTTTTAATTGGAGGGTTTAGACTCTTAAATTTAATAAAATTATATGGTAGATTTTAAGTTTACAATTTGGCTGTTTTCTTTTTGTCACTTTTTTTCTTGTTTTTCTTCTTTTCTCCCTTATTCTGAATTATCGTGAAATTACGTTTTCACTATATTTTTCTATAGCACTTAACTGCTTCACTACTAATAATCTACTAATAGACTACTGTTGGGAAGGCTACTTAAGTTGTTAGATATGTCATATGTCATACATTCATCATGTACGTAACCAAACATTTTCCTCTTTCTTTTTTTCAATTTTATTTACGTTTATTTTTGCAGGGTAGAGTGTGTTGTTTCAATACATACGTATACTATACAATGATTCATTTAGGGAAGGTAAGCATAGTTTTTCAATATATTTATTTTAAAAAAATCTATGTATCAATGAATTCATGCAATTCAAACCCATGTTGTCAAGGGTTAATCTGTAACCTGATTAATAAATAGGCAAAGGATCTGAACAAACATTTTTCAAAAGAAGAGATATGAATGTCCAAAAGATAAATAAAAAAATGCTCAACATCTTTAATAATCAGGGAAATACAAATTAAATCACAATGAGATATCACCTCACACCTGTTAGAATGGCTATTACCAAAAAGACTAACAATAATAAATATTGGAGAGGATGTAAAGAAAAAGAAACCCTTCTTCACAGTTGGTAGGTCTGTAAATTACTATGTGCTTTGTACGTTTTAACTAAGAAAAGGAATTAATTACCAAACTGATGAGTTTTCTAAAAAGTATTCTAATCCTTTTTGATTGTAAAAGCATAATTTAATGTTTCAAATGACAGTGCTTTGCCTTATAAATTGATTGAAGTCATAACATTGAAAAGTAGGATATTTTTTTCCAGATTAATCGGTAAAAATATCCTTCCAATACATAAATATTTTCCCTGCCTGGAATATTTCCTATCTGTTGTTCTCAAATGTAATCTGAACTATATCATTGACATATATTAACATATTTGAAGGCCATTAATATGAGGAACCGCTGGACGAGTTACAAATCTCAACAAACTTGTCCTTACCTAGAGGAAGTAAGAGATGAAATTTAATTTTCTCCAACTCAGGGTATATCTATTTTAATGAGTTCTTCAGGTTTCTCTTAGAGTTAAGACTTTCTAGGTTTGCCTAGATAACTGCATGATAACAAGAACTTTTACAGAATGTCTTTTATGATTGAAATGCAATTTAGCCCAAGTTAAAATCATGAAGTTGACAAAATTGAATGAGAGAGTTGCCTAGTAGGGGCAGTGTGGACTTCAGAATTAGGGAATGGGACTACAGTTCAAATTCATTTCAGTCATTTGTTGGTGACTGCTGGTCAACTAATTAAAACTAGTTTGTCGTGTACATTGGACAAGATAGAGTATGTAGGGAACCCAGCACTGGGCTAGCACATAGTTCTTAGTAAATGTTATTAGATAGAAAAAGGCTTTCTAAACAAAGAGACAAATAAACATACTTTTTTCTCTTGCTGTCTCTGCCCTGTGGATAATCACAATTGTTCTGATTCCCTATGTAGCTGCCCCTCTCTCCCGCTCTGCCTCCTGTGTAACCTTTCAAAAGAATGGACTTCCCAGAGAGAACTGGTCTTCTGCCAAAGATTCATGAGGATTACATTCAAAACAATGTCATCCTTTGCTTGCAGTCCAACACGTTACCATGTTTGACCAATCTCTCTTTTTACCTCTTACATTGTTTGATATCAGTCATCATTATCATCGTCTCCTGCAAATTTGGTGTAACTCCCAACCTCACTTTCTTTGCTTTTCTCTCCATCTAATTAAAAAGCAGCTCCTGGCTTGCTACAAAGTCAAATGACTATGTCCATATAAAACTGGTGGTTATTTGTTTGGCGGACCCACATAGCTCAACATGTACAGCAGTATTTCAGTGTAAGATGGAAATGATGCACATGGGATCGGATCCGAGCAAATTCAGAAGGGAGAAAAATAAAAGCAGGAGACTCAGACTCTCATGGTGCTATGGTCTAGTGCTTTGTTGCTTCTCCCTCCACCCATATCTGTGGAAAATTTGGGACTGTTTATATATATATATATATATATATATATATATGCATAGTTTGTTAGCAGAGTTGGTCTAGAAAGTAGTAAAGGAAATCCTTTAAGTGGGAGCATGTTGGGCTGTGCCTTTGGTCATTTACTTCAAATGGGAAGAGGGCCTGAGATAACATTGCACAGGGATTCAAGGTAAGAGACTAATAGGTTGGTCAAATTGTCAAGGATATGGAAAGAACAATATCGTGAAATTGCTGCAATCAACCCACATACTTACAGCCAGCTGATTTTTGACAAAAACATCAAGAACACACATTTGGGAGAAGACTGCCTCTTCAATATATAGTGCTGGGAAAACTGGACATCCAAATGTAGAAGAATGAAACTAGACCTGTACCTCTCACCATATATCAAAATCAACTCAAAATGGATTAAAACTTAAATATACATCCAGAAACTATAAAACTCATAAAAGAAAACAGGAGAAACACTTCAGGAAGTAAAACTGGGCAAAGACTTTATGAATAAGTACAGACCCCAAAAGCACAGGCAACAGAAGAAAAAATTAACAAATGGGATTATATCAAACTAAAAAGCTTCTGCACAGCAAAAGAAACATTTAACAGAGTGAAAAGACAACCTACAGAATGGGACAAAATATTTGCAAACTATGCTTCTGACAAGGGATTAATATCCGTAATATACAAGGAACTCAAACAACTTAACAGTATAAGAAAAAAATAACCCAATTAAAAAATGGACAAAGAAACTGAATAGGCATTTCTCAAAGGAATATATTCAAATGGTCAACAGACACATGAAAAAATGCTTAATATTACTAATCATCAGGGAAAATAAAATTAAAACCACATTGGGATATCATCTCACTCTGGTTAGACTGGCTATTATCAAAAAGATGGAGAATAACAAATGCTGGCAAGGATGCAGAGAAAGGGAAACCCTCCTACACTGTTGGTGGGACTGTAAGTTAGTACAGCCACTATGGAAAACAGTATGGAGGTTTCCCAAACAACTACAGATAGAACTGCTATATGATCTAGCAATTCCGCTGCTCTGTGTATACCCAAAGGAATGAAAGTTATCATGTCAAAGGGATACCTGCACTCCCATGTCTATCACAGATCTATTTACAGTAGCCAAGAGTTGGAACCAACATAAATGTCCATCAACAGACAACTGGATAAGGAAAATACAGTATGTATACACGATGAAATACTACTCTGTCATAAAAAAAAAAAATGAAATTCTGCCATTTGTGGCAGTATGGATGAACTTAGAGAAAATTATGTTAATTGAAATAAGCCAGGCACAGAAGGAGAAATATCACATGTCCTCACTCATAAGTGGGAGCTAAAAAATAAATGAATAAATTAAAAAAGGAAGAAAGAAAGATACAACAACCACAGTAACTTGTTGAACTTTCAGAAGGAGAGAACAGAACTGAGGCCACCAGAGGTGAGAAAGGGGGAGCGGGAGGAGGATTTATCAAGAAATTGGTAAAGTGCCACAAAAAATAATTCCATTGTATAATGCTGAATATACTAATTATTCTGATTTGAGCAACACATATTGCATATAGGTATTGATATTCAACTCTTTACCCCACAGATATGTACAATCAGTCATATTTCAATAAAAAGAGAGAGAATAGTTTTTATAATAATAATAAAAAAAATGCATGATGAATGCCCACAAGTAGTTATCTACTTTTAAGGCATGTGTTATAAATTTTTAGTAGCTATACTAAGAATGGTTATCAGTTAGGGATTGCATTATGTAACAGAATCCTAACTACAGTGGCTTAGACAAAGAGGAATTCATTTTCTGCATTATATAATAATTTATAGAGGCAAGTAGTTCAGGTCTGAGGTAGCAACCCATGAAACTACCCATGCTTCAGTCTCTTTATAGCTTTATGCCCCATTATCCTTGGTATGTGGCTCTTACACTCCTGAGTTCATGATGGCTGCAACAGTTCCAGATCACATTCTAGGCATAAAGAAAAAGGAAAAAACAAGATGGAATAGGAAAATCTTATATCAGTAATACAAAGCATTTCCAAACACCCCTAGCAGAATAAGGTGCATATCTCATTGCCCAGAAATGTGTCACATTGCTACCATAGCTGTAAGGAGCTGAAAAATTTTGATTTTAATTGACATATTGCCGATATGGACAAAGTCTGTGAGTAAGAATAAAGGGGAGCGGATATTAAGTAGGCTACAGTGGTTCTGACAAAATGGGTTTAGACTTTAAGAACATCACTGCTATTTTACCTTTCTTCCTCAAACTATGCTCACAATTGCTGGATTTTGTGAACTTACATCATTGTCTACTTGAACACTAAAAAGTTAGTGATGTATTTCTCTAGAGTAATTCTTTGCATAGAAAATGGAATCAGAGTATGCATAAATATTTCTATAGGTAACTATTATTAAGAAATAATAGTTTCAGTGAAAAGATTGCAAAATTATCTCTTTAATAGTACTGCCAAATGTGTAATAATATTTTAGTACAAATAAAATTATTATACTGAGCATGATTCCTGATTAATTGACCTTGGAAACTCACCTTTTGATCAATGTCATATAAATGAAATTGTTCCTTGGACCAGAAAAATCACCTTTATAGTTATATGACTATTTTTAAAAATTATATTTCTTCCTTGCTCCTGATAAACTGAGGGTGGTGAGGGCAATTTTAATTCCCCGGTAGTTCAATCACAAAAGTGATATCCCTGACTTCATTGGCAATAGAATTACTTGCTCTTTTTATGACTTAATTCCTTGCTAAATTCCACTGTCATTCTCTTCCTGAACAGGAAAGCTGCAAAGAACAAACTTCCTAGATCACTAAATTTCATTTAAAAAAAGGCTTTTGGGAAGGAGACAATTTGAAAAGAAGTTCAATATTGGTTTACTGCCATCATAAACTCCTCCTGTCACAGATAAAAACGTAAAAAAACCCATGAAATAATAAAAAGTCAAATAGAAGCTCGTGGCATTCTCGAATTCAAAGATGAGAGTGGTTTTTGCCAAAGA
>NW_007732987.1:49406-54137 GCF_000696425.1 Galeopterus variegatus | reverse complement strand
TGTGGACTGACACGCTATACTTGGCAACTCAGTTCATCCTTCTGTGGATTATCAGCCTGTCAAACTGAAGTGATTCTCAAAAATGGTGTGAAAAATATTATTATACTGAGCATGATTCCTGATTAATTGACTTTGGAAACTCACCTTTTGATCAATGTCATATAAATGAAATTGTTCCTTGGACCAGAAAAATCACCTTTATAGTTATATGACTATTTTTAAAAATTATATTTCTTCCTTGCTCCTGATAAACTGAGGGTGGTGAGGGCAATTTTAATTCCCCGGTAGTTCAATCACAAAAGTGATATCCCTGACTTCATTGGCAATAGAATTACTTGCTCTTTTTATGACTTAATTCCTTGCTAAATTCCACTGTCATTCTCTTCCTGAACAGGAAAGCTGCAAAGAACAAACTTCCTAGATCACTAAATTTCATTTAAAAAAAGGCTTTTGGGAAGGAGACAATTTGAAAAGAAGTTCAATATTGGTTTACTGCCATCATAAACTCCTCCTGTCACAGATAAAAACGTAAAAAAACCCATGAAACAATAAAAAGTCAAATAGAAGCTCGTGGCATTCTCGAATTCAAAGATGAGAGTGGTTTTTGCCAAAGAAAAAAAAATCTAGGGGAAAAATATCCTTGCAACTGAAATAATCTAATTTTCTACAAATCTATAATAAAAAGTCAAATAGAAGCTCGTGGCATTCTCGAATTCAAAGATGAGAGTGGTTTTTGCCAAAGAAAAAAAAAATCTAGGGGAAAAATATCCTTGCAACTGAAATAATCTAATTTTCTACAAATCTAGTTTTGTATGTTTCCTGATGGGCATTTTAGCAGTAGAAGATTACAATGGTGAATGTTTGTTTTTTTTTAAACTAAGGCATTAATTTTTTTGTTGTTGTTGTCAAGTAAAGCAGTCTTTAAAAGTACAGAAGAATAGTAGCACATCAGAAAATGCAACAGGAGATAAAGGCAAAAGAAAAAAAAAAACTTAGGTGAACCTTGCTTTACTTTGTACTTAATAAGCAATCTAAATTCACTCATTTTGTTTTTTTCAGTCACTTCTTGATATTAAATGGTAGGGTATTAAACTGAGGGGAAAGACTGATATTTGGGGACAGCATATTTTACAGTGGAAAGTTTTAATAAATAGAAATGACTTAGAAAGTCATGTTTCCTAGGGAACTTAAAATTAACCCAGAAAATTAAATAAAATTAACCACTCAGTTTCACAGTCTCTCAGCAACTATTTAATTCATTTATTGTTCAATATATGTTTTATTTAAGGGCAACAAAGTAACTTATCAATTAAGACTTTTTGCTGGAGGTAAAGTCGTCTTTGTCAAGAAAAAAAAGTGATTGAAATAACTTGAGAGAATTAACAGGTCAGACAGATGCACATCGTAACAAATGCCCTTACTATTGGCAGTAACCTTGACTCTTTGCGGAAGGATTTTTCTTCCCATGTGCTCAGCCTGCCCGTGCTAGAAGTTCTGGGGAGCAAAGCCCTTGGAAGCAGTATCCATCAATGGTGATGGGAGTTGGAGGATAAAAACATAATTCTGAGATGAATTCCATTCTTTTTACTAGAGGTCCACAACTAGAGGTTGTCCTTTTTACTAGAGGACAACCCCAGCTGCCGGAAGTAGTTACCAGTTTAGAGCACACCTTTTACTGTTTGTCTTCCCACTCCCATTTTACTTTCCCCCTCCTGTACTGTTGCTTCCTAAGATTACCCCATGAATAAATTACTTGCCCTCAAATCCTTGTCACAGGGCCTGTTTGTGGGATATCTCTATTTGAAACATGCCATCCCATTTAATCTCAATTACCTGACTTTCATAGGGAAAAAATATTGTGAGCTTTTAAACTTTTTTCTGACTGCTATGTTTTTTATTTTTTTCCTACTAAAATTATTTGGTTATATTAATTCTTTGCTTCTAAGTGCAATATTTATCTATACATCCATTTTCTACTCACTGTAAAAATATATGTATGGGAGCTCGGATAAATGCCTAGGAGAAAGTAAAACAAATTTAAAAATCTCTATTTTTTTTTTCTATTTGCCATTTTGTCTAATCTGATTTCTAGCATTTTTTAAAATGAAAAAATGAAATTCACTATGAAATAAATATGAGATTACACTCACTTAAGAAATATAAGCATTCTCAATGGTTTATCACTCAGTTTTCTGCCATGTAACCATGTACTCAGAATAAGATGTTTCCCTCACATAAAGTTTGTGTTCAGTGCTTGTTTCATCTCTTTCTATTTTAACTTAATCCTCCCAAGTTCTTTCTGGGTTCCTGTCATAATCACATATATTCTTCTGCCTTCTGACTAACAAGGGACCCCCATAATAGTCTCTCCCTAGTAGGCACTTCATAAATATTCACGGAATAAATTATTGTAGGGGCAATTTCCTGGCCTTCACTTACAGCAAAATCATGGAGTCTTGGATCCAGAAGCTGGAAGAGAGCCTGCCCGACTGTAGCAGAAGTAGGAATCCCCTCATTGTCCTGGAAGTAATTTCTGGAAGTACAGCACAGGGAACTCCTCTAATCCTTCCATCAATTTTGTAAACATCCAATTCTCTATACTAAAATCCTCACTGTTTAAAATAGCCAGGTCATTTTCTGTTACAGTGAATCAGTACAGTATGAGGGTACTTCAAAAAGTTAGTGGAAAGATTTATGTTATCTTTTAGTTTTATTTTTCCATAAATTTTTGAAGTACCCTCATATTTGATTTCAGATGACATTATAATCGACAGATTTCAAGGTTGGTAATTAGGAATTTATTATTTGACCTAGTTGAATTGGAAGGCACTGAGAATTACATATTATTAATCCATGACACTAATCATTAAAGTATTAAAGTCAGACCAAGTAACAGTTGCTGTAGCATATTATGATGGGCATAAATTATGCAGAGACTACAAGATGACATGGTTGCTGCAAACTCTGCTTGAGAGAAAATGATAAAATCAAAGCTTTAAATTCTACACTGAAGACACTATACCAGAGAATTTCTATGGCAACACTAAAAAAGTCTCTCACAACCACAGGGTTTTATGTAGATAATTCTCAGGTATAGATCATGATTTTGTCATTTTCTGAATTTAAGCATAGATTAAATTTACAGTCTCAACATGTTTTATTGTGAAAGAACTTATTGGTAGAGTGGAACATTGAGATATGGAATAGAGTATTTTGCAAGCTTCAGGTACATCCAATTGCCTCAAACTTCAAAATTTCACAAAACTTTCTGTATGAGAAGATCTGTTTGACAATCTGATTTACACTTCTTGAAGACCATGCATTAAATTTGTGAGCTATTATCTCGCTGGTAGATGCTGATTCTCATTTTCAATCCCTGTCAACCTTCACTGTCTTCTCTTGTAACTAGAATCAGAATGCCCTACAGTGAGCAAGGCCAATTGTAAAGTGAAACCCTAGAGGAAAGGTTTATACTAAAAAAAGTAAGACTTTAAAACTTGTATCAGCCAAAAGCTGGAGAGTTAGTGTTGCAATAGATGCTGAGGATGCCACACCAGGGAGAGGGAAAAATGATTTTAATTAAGGCTGGATTTATTAATTCAATTGTAAAGTCAAACCCTAGAGAAAAGGTTTATACTAAAAAAGTAAGACTTTAAAACTTGTATCAGCCAAAAGCTGGAGAGTTAGTATTGCAATAGTTGCTGAGGATGCCACACCAGGGAGAGGGAAAAATGATTTTAATTAAGGCTGGATTTATTAATCTGAAGCTTTTAAAAAGAGGCTCTGCTCAGTGCTTGAGTAGCTGAGGGAATCTTGCTTTGTTCAGTAGAACTGCGCTGAATCAGAACCCATACTGAATGAAGTTTGGGATTCTGGAAATTACTACCTATAAAGTGAAGGAAATAATCCAAATTTTAGAAAGGGAAGGCTTGAACTTTCCCTTCACTCTATTGGTCCCATTCTATTTCTTATAACAAAATACCTGAAAGTGGGCAGTTTATAAAAAAATAGAATTTATTTCTTAACAGTTTCAGAAGGTGGGAAATCCAAATTCCGAGGAATAACTCTGGTGAGACGGAACAAGAACCACCACCGAGATGTGTCGTTACGTCTCATAGTGATAGCAGATGGCTTGAGCACAGAGACTAACCTCCTCACTTCCTCTCCTTTCAAAGCCCTCAGAACCACAGCCATGGCCACCATCTTCAATGGATTAATCCATTCACTAGGGCATGGTCCTCACAATCTAATCACCTCTTCAAGGTCTCACCTTTTAATTAACATAATAGGACTTCCCACCCTATTAACACTGTCACAGTGGAGATTAAGTTTCTAACACATGGAACTTTGGGGGAAACAATTCAATCCATAGCACTCACCAAAAATATCAAGAGGTACATTGATGGGGTGGACACCACCTTCCTTGAAGAATTCTGTAGTAACTGTATTCCCTAGACTTGAA
Source organism: Galeopterus variegatus (assembly GCF_000696425.1). Taxonomy (NCBI): domain Eukaryota; kingdom Metazoa; phylum Chordata; class Mammalia; order Dermoptera; family Cynocephalidae; genus Galeopterus; species Galeopterus variegatus. Next base: position 49,675 of record NW_007732987.1, on the reverse strand, counting down.
AGAGCAAAAGGTAGGAGACGTTGCTAGTAAAGTGACCTCCTGATCTTAGTAAAGAAGATCCCTTGATTACTACAGATTAACTGGACATGGTTACCAAGATAGGGCATGACTTGAAGAACCAGAATGGTTTGAATTTAACTGACCTTTGGAGATAGATAACTGATTATGCAATGTCTCTTTAAACAAAAGTACACTAAGCTGGCTTGAATCACCACAATTGAATTAATTGTGTCCTCTCAAACTAAAATGAGAAACAGAACCTCGCCTCT
>NW_007732987.1:29205-48258 GCF_000696425.1 Galeopterus variegatus | reverse complement strand
AGTAGGAAATAACAAAGATTACAACGGAAATATATGAAACAGGGAATTAAAAACAATAGAGAAAATCAACAAAACCAAAAGTCGATTCTTTAAAAAGAATGACAAAAATTGCAAACCTTTATCTAGACTGATCAAGAAAAAAGAGAGAAGACAGAAATTACTAAAATCAGAAATAAAGTAGGGGAATTATTACATTGTCAACTATGGCTTTTTGTGGTGGTATTAGTGATTGAGGACAGTTCTTATTTAGAAAATTTTTATTGTTGGCTTAAAAATAATTGTAATAAAAGTTCAAACCATCAAGTTCCTGTATAGCAGGGTGTGTTAGAATATTCTCTTTCTCGTTTGCATTTTTGTTCAACCAGTGGGTTTTGTTCTTTCTTGTGTATTCATGGTAGTGATTATTGTTTTTCAGATTCCAGATGCAGGACTACCTGAGGATTTCTTGTAGGGCTGGCTGTGCAGTGGAGAACTCCCACAGCTTTTGTCTGTTTGGAAAGTACACTACTTTTCCCTCATTTATGAAGGATAACCTTGCTCAGTAGAATATTCTTGGATGGCAGTTTTTTCTTTTAGTATTTTGCATATTTTATCCCATTTTCTTCTGGCCTGTAGAGTTTCTCTTGAGAAGTCTTCTGTTAGTATGATAGGAGCTCCTTATAGGTGACTTGACAGTTTTCTCTTGCTTCTTGCTTCTCTCTTTACCCTTGAGCTTTTCTAGTTTGACTATAATGTGTCTTGGAGAGGATCTTTTTGGTTGAATCATTTTGGGGATCTTTGAGCCTCTTGGATCTGAAGGTCCATGTCTCTTCCTATACCTGGGAAGTTTTCTGTTATTATTTTGTTGTATAGGTTTTCTGTGCTTTTACTTTTTCCTCTCCTTCTGGAACACCCATGATTTGAATGTTTGTGTGCTTAAGGTTGTCTGCTATCTCTCTTAGATATTTTTCATTTTATAAAATTCTTTTTTCCTTTTTTGGTCCACCTGGGTTATTTCAAAAAGGCATTCTTCAAGAACAGAAATTCTTTTGTCTTCTTGTTCTAGCCTGCTGCTTAAGCTATTAGTTGTGTTTTTCATTTTACTGAGTGAATCTTTCAGTCCCATGAGTTCTGCTACATTCTTTTTAAAGGTGTTAATCCCTTTGTAAATTCCCTTTTTCATATCCTGGATTTTTTCTCTCTTTTCATTGTGTTGTCTAACTGAGTCTTCTCATATCTCGGTGAGTTTCCTTAAGATTGCTCAGAATTCTTTTTCAGTCATTTCAAGGATTTCCTGCTCTATAAGGTCTGGTATTTGAGAATTATTATATTCTTCTGGTGGTGCCATATTGTCTTGGGATTTCATATTAGTAGTATCTCTACATTGATTGGTCATCTGCTAGAAGAGTTGCTTCTTCTGTTACTCTGGAGTAGGCCTTGAGGAGCGACCCTACTTGTGTGTGTCAGTGCAGTAGAGTGTCCAGCGGCCACCTGCATGGTGGCTGTTGCTGCTGCTGAGGCATCAAGCCACTTTTTCGGCAGCTGTGACTATGGTGGTGGCTGTTGTGAGCCACCTGCACAGAAGTGGTGTTTTCAGTATGCCTTCTTGCCTGCTTCCAGGTGGAGAGGGCTGTGGCCCTTGACGGGTAGATCTGGTAGGAGAGTGCATAAACTTAATTAGGGGATGACTGCAATTGCAGCTGTTATCCCAGATGTGTTATATTTAGTAAAGAAAATAAATATAGCCAATGGTGTCTATGTGACTTGATGTGGTGAATATTTTTATCTGAGTTAATAAGCAGTTTGCTTTCACCTTACTGGCATAGCAGAATGTTTTCTTCATCCTGCCTTAGAGTTATAGCAACTTTCCAATTCTGCCAATTATACTTGGAGAAATATAATTGTTTCACCATCCCACTGACGATAATGTTTATCAGTTATAGGTGATATCATGTTGATAGTTCCCTGGTAAGGAGAACATGGCAAGATGCATTAATGAAACACATGTGTAAAAGGGAGTATGAGTAAACTCTCTGTAGGCTACCTTGGGTATAGTTAACTTCATAATTTGGCTTAAGAGTTGGCAAACTTCTCCTGTAAAAATTCAGATAGTAAAGCTATAATAGGCTTTGCAGGCCAAGAGGCTAAACCAAGGATATTAAACAATCCAAGGATATTAGATTACTTGCATAATAAGAGAGAAAACAAATTTCCATTACACTTTTACTGGTAAAATAAGAATAATAATAACATAGTTCATTACAATTTTTGCTAACACAATCTCGTAAAGAGAAGAATGGAATTTTATTTTATTTTGGGTGGATAACACATCTTGCTTAGTTGATGTTCAGTTAGTGGTTCTCATTTCAAAAGTGATTGAAAATGTTTATCGGTTAATACTGATCTGTGAGAAGATTATGTGTATTTTATCTTTGAAAATGTCTTTTCACACAAATAGTTACTGTCAAGTACTGACATAAATCCATGAGCATGTGATTTCAGTTGAGCATATTCAATGCTTAGAAGGCATTTATATATTTCTATTAGATTCTTCTTTTAATATTTGCCCTGTAACATGTCATTTTATTGCAGGTTAATCATTTCTAATTGAAGGTTAGGCATAAGCTCCTCAACTGCACATTAAAGTGGATTTTGAAATACAGATATTTCCTACGCATTTGTATTGAGGTTCTCAAAACATTGCTGGAAATTTAGTTTGATCTCATAAAATGTGCCCACTGCCACTTTGAATGGGAATGAAGATCTCACTTTTTGTTTCAAAATTTGAAAGGGTGAGAATTGTATAAAGCAGCTTAACATTACATGCAATTCCAACAACATTAGTTGTCATTGAAATAACTACCATAATATAAGTTTTGCATATGGTTATTTTGCCTTGAAATTTTAGGTTGAATTCATTAAGGAAGATGGTCTGCAGCAGGAGCTAATTTTCAAAGCCATTTCGTGTTCAGTATTAGTGATTGAGGACAGTTCTTATTTAGAAAATATTTATTATTGGCTTAAAAATAATTGTAATAAAAGTTCAAACCATCAAGTTCCTGTATAGCAGGGTATGTTAGAATATTCAGATTCTATTTTTGACGAAAATTAATGGAACTGATGATGGTTAAGTTCACAAAAGTGATGAATTTCACTGTTGACACTACTGTTTCAGTAACATGAAAAATTCAAATATTTTCTGCAAAGTACTTGCTGATGAATAATACAATAAATAACCACAGGCTTTAAACACCTTACATTTTTACAAGCTTTGTAAATTTGCTAGCTAAACACTTTTATGGTCCAAATATATTTTTAACCACCATAAATTATAAAATATCTTAGTAAACTTCACTTCAGTTACTGCCAAATCAGTGTTTTCTCAACTTTTAAAAAATATTCTTATTTGCCATTGTTCCATTCAGCTTACTGACTGAGGGTAATTTTTGTCACTTCAAACAAGCATTGACACTTTAAATAACTGAACAGTATTGGTAACGTCTCTCAATTCATCAAGAGCCAAGCAAAAGCACTCTAAATCACTTTCCTTTTAAAAAAAATTGGCTATTTAATTTTTCTCATAATGTCCTCAACTCTGAATAACTGTTCTTGCAGAAAGGCTAATAGTCCTAAACAAGTCTATTTTCTTTTGACATATTTCTTCTTCTGCAGCAATCGATATTGCAATCGATATTGCAATCGATATTGTGTTTAATCTGGCAGTATTAGCGTATATTGTAATCTCTTAGCACAGCTATAGTACTGTTTCCTAATAAACACTATTCTTAGTGATTTAATTAAACAATCCACACTTGACTGTGCCTTAAAAGCATAGAGTCCACTTTTCTTGTTTTTACATGATGGATATGAGGGTTAATAAAAAAAAATAACATTATAGTATGGAGATGTATATGGCATTTGAAGAGCTTTCAAGTTATAACTATGTTACTGTGATTTGTACATTGAATAGCAGTGAAAACTGATGACAGTACCACGTATGGTCCTTGTTGCATGTACTCAGCTTTGTTGTTATAGCACAAAGGCAGCCACTGACAATACACAACTTAATGAGCACTGCTGTGTTACAATAAAACTTTATTTATTGACACTGAAATTTGAATTTTATATAATTTTTATTTTGTCATTTTTTGTCATGAATGCAAAATCATATTGTAAATACATGGAGATTTTCAGGTTGGGTTGAAAACCCAGAGCCTGATCACTAGTTAGTTTAAAAGAATCATAGGATATGTGACCATATCTTAAAGGATATTGGGTCCAACTCAGTTAATTTTTTTAGAAAATAAATTGAGGCACTGAAATGTTAAATGACTTATATAAGTCCGGCAGACAGTGAGTGACAGAAGGTCTAGAATCCTGATTTATAATTTTCTATATAGTGTATTTCCCTAAGTACAACATGGACTTTATAAATACAGGAAAGAATACACACTTACATTTGTTTGCTTTATAGTATGTTTTACTTTTAGGAGTAAAATACAAGCATAGAAGTATCCACAACACAGTGGATGGATTACATTGTGTTCTTCTCTTCTGCTCACCTCCTATGCCTGTGCTGGTGTCTGAGGTCAGCGATAGAAAGACAGAGAAAGGAAACAAGCAAGGGGGCTTTTTTGCCCCAATCTCTTGGGACCACCACTGCTCTGAGTGGGGAGAAAAGCTCACTTCCCTCAAATTTTAGGCACCTCTGGGCCCTGGCTGTTGCCCATGTACCTCTTGTTTACACCACTGCTGTGAGAGTGCCTGAGGGTAAGGTAGGATGGAACAGAAAAAAGTAGAGACAAATTTCTCCTGCGCTTTCTTTGAGTGTTAGGAAGCTCCTTTCCCATTCCTCAGGACAGAACTTGAGGGTTTCTGGAACTGTCTCTGTTGCTCCTGGGTGCCCCCACTCCATGTTTGGGGCTGCTGTGGGTCCAGGTTGGGTGATACACTGTGACAAAAGGGAGAAAACTTCAACGTGGTGATATTTTAAATTCTGTTTTTCTTTTCCAACTCACCTGCTATCATTTGCTTTTCAGAGTCCATGCATTTTGTCCAGGTTTTATAGCTGCATTCTGTGGGAGAGACAGGGTGCGCTGACTCAGGTTGAATGTCCCCCCAAAAGTTAATCCTCACTGTGACAGTTAAGAAGGTGGGAAATCCTATTGTAATTGAAAGATGGAGCCTTGAAATGATTATTAGATTGCAGGATCATGCTGTAGTGAATGGATTAATAATGGTGGTCAGGGATGTGGTTCTGAGAGCTTTAAAAGGGGAACATAAAGAGGCTGTCCCTCTCTCTGCTTCGCCATTTTGCAATGTGACACCTGCCATCACTGTCGCCACCACCAAGACCTTCACCAAATGTATTCCTTGGACTTTGGGCTTCCCTACCTCTGAAACCGTAAGCAAATAAATTTTTGTTTTTTATAAATCTCCCAGTTTCAGGTATTTTGTTATAAGAAACAGAAACGGACAAATACAGAAAATTGGTACCAGAGAAGTGGGGTGTTGCTTATAACAAATACTTGAAAATGCAGAAGGAGCTTTGGAACTGTGTGTTAGGAAAAGGTTGGAGGAGTTTGGAGGACTCACAAAAAGATAAAAAGATGAGAGAAAGTTTAGAATATCTTAGAGACTGGTTACGTGGTGGTGAGCAGAATTCTGATAGAAATATGGACTATAAATATCATTCTAGGAAGGTTTCAGATAGAAATGAGTTTATTGGAAACTGGAGCAAAGATCACCCTTGCTGTGAACTGGCAAGGAACTTGGCTGCATTGTGTCCATGCCCTAGGACTTTGTGGAAGTTGGAACTTAAAAGTTGTGAACCAGAGTATTTGGCAAAAGAAATTACTAAGCAGAAAAGCATTAAGGGAGCTGCGTGACTACTCGTAAGAGTGTATGATGAGTTATGGTGGCAATGCCATGACATATAGCCAGAATTTAAAAGGGAAACAGAGTGTAAAGATTTGGAAAATTTGCAGCCTGGCCATGTGGTAGAAAAGCAGAGAGCACTTTCAGAAGAAAAATCCAATGGTGCTAAGAAGATTAGTACAAAAGAAAGGAATTATCAAGAGAAGGGAGAAAAGGCCCTGAATGTATTGCAGAAGCCTCTGGGACTAACCCTTCCATTTCAGGCCCAAAGGCTTAGGGAAAAAGAATGGTCTTAGGGAACAGGCCTGAGGTGCCCTCCATGGCTCACTGCCCAGGACCACCTCAGGAAGCTGCTCAGCTGCTTTGGCTGTTCCAGCTGTGGCTAAATTGGCCCCAGGTGTGGCTGGATGTGCAGTTTTGGAAAATACAGGCCAGAAGCCTTGGTGATGCCCACGTGGTGTTAGGTTTGTAGGCTTGCAGGATGCCAGAGCTCTGAAGGCTTGGGAGCCTCCACACCAGTTTCAAAGGATGTATGGAAAAACCTGGGGGCCCAAGACGAGATCTGTCACAGAGGTGGATTCACCTCAGATAGCCTTCACTAGAGCAATGCATCCATGAAAAAAAGATAGGTTGTTTTAATATTTTATTCAGCATTATAAGTGTTCTCCATGTGGAGGATTTTTTTTTTTACTATCTATTGCTAATCGCACTTGCTGCAAATCAAAGTTTTAATAGATTTAAAAAAAATAAAATTGAGGGTCGGCCCGGTGGCGCACTGCTATAGTGCACCGCTTGGGAAGCACGGCGGCGCTCCCGCCGAGGGTTCGGATCCCACATACAGACCGGTTCCCGCTCACTGGCTGAGCGAGGCGCGGGGGCAACACCGAGGGCTGCGATCCCGTTGCTGGTCCCGGTCCGGTACGGGGGCGACACTGAGGGTTGCGATCCGTTGCCAGACACGGAAAAAGACAAAAAATAAATAAATAAATAAATAAAAATAAAATAAAAAAATAAAATTGATTTGTAGTTTTGACTGATGTGGATACCGTTTAAAGAAATGGCTCTAGGGTATTAAGCTCTAGTTATATTACCTTAGTAAGTTAATTACTCAGCAACTCTTTCTTTTTTTCTTTATCTCTGTGGAATATTCTTGTAAACATTTAAGACAAAGAGAAGTCAAACTGTGTTGATTTCAGGCATGCATTCAGCATGGATATATCACCATTAGGTTATAGTTAATTTCCATTGTTTAGATAGTTCCATTTGAACAGTATGGACTCAATAAATATATTTACCGTAATGCAAATATCTGTGATTATGATGAATATGGATTTTCTTGGATTTGAAAAGTCCATCTTTAAATGTATTAAAAAAGTTACAACTTTGGTATAAATAGTTTTCTCATCCTGTAACCTCTATCCTTATGCTCTTTCCTTTTACTTTTAGAAACTTCTCTCTGCTGCTAAAAAACATAAATAAAAAAAATAAACTATTTGAACAAAGTGTATCTTCTGCTAGGGCTACTGGCATTTTAGACACAATCAAAGCTTTAAGTTATAAATCTATGGTAACAAAACTTCAGGTGTTAGAGAGGATTTTGAGAGAGAATTCACCCTAAAAATAGGCCTATGATTATGACATAATATAAAAAGCCTGGTTTTCAGATTTTAAAATTTTGGGTTGATTTGTTGAAGGAATTTAAGTGGGGAAAGGTGGTTATTTTCTATCATGCCTGGAGGTTAGCAGTACATTTCAGTTTCCTAGTAAAAGCTAATAATGCTTAGTGTGATTTATAAGAGTGTTCCAGAAATAGTGAAATACATAAAGACAGCATTTTTTCAGAACACCTAATCCATAGCAGCATGACTCCCTATGGCAAAATTTCTTTCAAGGGCTTATAATCCTGTTAATTCTTCAGTAAGAGGATTCCACTGGACAGGGTATTAAGTCTATATAGAAGGCCTGAAGAGGCAAGTTCTGAATAAGTTGTAATTTTAGATTTTTAAATTAAGTTTAACAAAGCCTATAGGGTGATTGAGTCCAGTATTCTCTGAACACTACAAAATTAATGTTTGTGACTTAAAAAAAATCTGGGTAGAGATTAGGCTCTCCTTGATGCAGAACATTGTTACAACAGTAGATATGTGACTGGAGAGAGAAATTGAAGTTTATGGGTGTGTTCCAGTCCAGTAAGTAGTTTAGAGTTATTGCAATGACTCTTCCAGCTTGCTTTCTCCTTGTGGAGTACTTGGAATTCCTTGGTACATGTGGCTTTTATGTTTGATCCTGATGAGCACCAAATTTCTGGGGCTGAACTTACTCTGAGATGTTGAAAGTGAAAGCCACTCAGTTGTCTGTGTTAGGAATATTTATCAGAGCAAAGAAATGATACGGATATTGGGAAAAGTGCGTGTCTTGGGTATAAGGTAATGATAATCAGGCCTGTGTTGAACATGTCATGCAGTCATTATTGGCCCAATTTTGCTTGATCTGGGGTTGCAGCCAGCCTTGGGCTCGATGGATCTTGCTGCACATTTTAGAATGAGGTCTGTGAGTTGACATGGAACGGGCTTCCATGATTATGAGTATAGTGGCTCACTGGTTTGTTTGGTTTCACTTAAGCTGTAGTAATAAACATGCACTGAGCCAGTGAATGGTGGAAAATCCCCTCTAGGGTTTCTCATTAGTCATACCAGAGATTTAAATATTGTACAAAGCATATGAGCTTCATATGACTCAATTATCTTGTGCATTCATTTTCTACCCAAGTCAATCAACCTTTCCACACTTCTCTCCCACATGCCTCTACAAAACAAGTCATCTAGAGAATGGCTACTCACTTGATATCTCTTCTAATAGATGAAAGGATTTCAAACTGTTTTCCACCATTACCATTTCTGAAATCTACATAGCATTGTGGCTTGCAGCATTCTAACTTCTGGTGTTTCCAATAATGTTCAATTAATATGCTTTCAGTAGTTACGTGTTAAGAGCTTCATAAAATGGTGTCTGGTATCTGCTTAGTTCTCAAATCTCAAGTATAGGGATTAAAACACAGATATTATCTGACATCTGCCCTTGCTAAATGCTTCCTACTTCATTCTCTCATACTTATTCTCTAGCTACAGGTTTACAAGAAGGGTCTATGCAGCCAAAATAATTCTTTATTGCTCTTCTTTTTGTGCAGTTGGACTTATAACATTTTCAATTTGCAATGGGTTTATCCAGATGTAACCCCATTGTAAGTTGAAGAGCCTACTGAATGCATATCATTTTCACACCATCATAAAGATGAAAAATCATAAATCAAAACATCTTACATTGGAGACCATCTGTATTTAATTTGAAGAGAAAGTTAAAGGGTAACAAGCACAAAGTTGTGAAGGAAGGTGTGGCAGACAGATACTAAAGTGACCTCCCATTACCCCTGCCTTATAGTACTAGTGTTATTGTATTATTTGAAGAGAAAGTTAAAGGGTAACAAGCACAAAGTTGTGAAGGAAGGTGTGGCAGACAGACACTAAAGTGACCTCCCATTACCCCTGCCTTATAGTACTAGTGTTATTGTATAATCCTCTTCTCTTAAACGTGGGCAGGACCTGTGACTTGCTGCTAATCAATAAAGTATTGCAAAAGTGATGAGATGTCACCCCCTTGCATAGGTTATGTCACGGCAAAGGTAAAGGAATTTTGCATATATAATTAAGGTCCTCAAATCAGTGATTTTGAAATCATCAGAAGGGAGATTATCAGGTGAAATCAGGTGAAAGTCATTGAAAGAAGGACTGGGGCTTCCCTGAGTGACAAACTCTACTGCTGGCTTTGAAGAAGTAAGCTGCCATGACGTGAACTGCCTGTGGATAGGGTGAGGTGGCAGGGAGTTGGAAGGCAGCTTCTATGATCTGGGAGCCTCAATGCTACAATTGTAAGGAAATAAATTCTGATACCAACCACATGAGCTTGGAGGACCACCTCTAAGTCTCAAATGAGAATGTAGCCCTGGTTGACAACCTTATTGCAGCCAGTGAAACCCTTAGTACAGGACCCAGTTAAGCTGTTCTCAGGCTCCTGACCCACATAAACTGAAATAATAAATGTGTATTTTAAACATCTAAATTTGTGGTAATTTTTTAGGCAATAATTAAAAAATGAATACAGAAATAATATAGGAGGTTTAGGATTTTATGATTGTGGACCTGTTCCCAGTGAGAAATGAAAACAAATTTCTACTCTATAAGACATGTAAAAAAATCCCTTTTAACATTTGCACCTGTGAGAGGGGCTTTGTAGCCAGATAGGCTCAGATAATCTCATATCTGCCATTTCCTAGTTAAATAATTTGGGGCAAGTTTTTTCACTTGTTTTCACTTGTCTCCTCATTAGAAAAAGGGGATAATAATAGTAATGACTTTGCAGTATTGTGGGTATAAAAGCAATATGTCAAGTGCCTAGCCCTCAGTTGTTCAAACACACTTTTCTCCTTTGCACTCTGTATTTACAATGCCCCCTCTATTTTTCACACGTATTTAAACCACACGTATACCTGTAGACTTAGCTTATATCATTTTACGATTATTTTTGCTGGTGCATGAACTAGCCTGCAAGCTCCTGGAAGACAAGGATAAGTCTTATTCTCTTGTGTTCCCAGCAATCTTTGGCATAACATAGGTGCTCTGGTAACAATCCATCTAGGTTGGATCTCTCCTCTGAATTCAAATGTGTTCGTTTTCTGTACCACTTATCTGACAAGTCTACCTCTCTTAATTCCTTAATGTTAATTTTACTCTTGTTATTCAAGTGTTCATGTGCAGGTGTTTATCTTGCAAACAGACTATAAACTCCTTTAGGGTAGAAATTTATATATATCCCATACTTTGCCTGTAACAGTGAAAAAATTTATAGCTTTTTTTAAAAGAATAAAAGATTGAGGGACTTGGGTGGGGATATTTTGGTTGGACATGAACTTAAATGTCCACGGGTTAAAATAATTTGAACTTTTACTTAGAGTTTAAATTCCTTGAAGTTGGGATATTTGTTATTAAGCAGGTTTATTGTTGCCCAGTTTTTATTTTATTTGTGTTTTTTTCGTATACGCCGAAATATAATTTCACACTAGTGTCACCAATCAAACCATTTTATAGTATTACGAAGTGTGAAGTCTAGCCTGGGAATTTTAATGTAAAATTAGTTTCTGGAGAACTTGTTAAATTTGTTTTTTAATTAAATTTTGTTTTATTTGCAGTGACTAATTTTAGATTAATTTAGGATTAGATTAAATGAGAACAACTGGAAATCAAGAAACTGACTTAACCATAAGGAATAGCTATTTCCCAACGTGAAAGGAGAAACAAAATATTTTAATTTCATCAGAGAGCACACTCTTTCAACTAAGGAGAAATTAAAAAGAAAGGCTTTCAGGGAAGAAATTATGAATTTATATTAAAGCTAAGGATCAAGAATATATGTTAATTTAGTCATTGATGAGGAAAGCTTCTAGCTTAGATTTACTAACTGAAAAGCAGTTACCATAAAATAATCTTCAGAGGGGATAAAAATTTAGAAGATGAAGATAGGATTTGCCTTCATGATTCATTTCCAATATACTTTCACCTCTTCTAATTGGTATAACATTTAAGATCCTTAAAAATATTGTATTACTTATCATAGATTTTGTTAGAAAAGTATTAAGATTCAATGAAATTTTCTCCTTGCTAATTATATATATATATATATATATTTACAAGCTAAATACTGTTTGGCTAAATGTCTTTCTTTTCATGACTTATCAAGTATCCATCTTACCCTTGTTTTCATGTCTTTTCATCTTGGCTAATGTCATGATCTATATAAACTACATTTCTTTCTTTTCTTTCACTTTATGCACTGCTTTCTGTAAAAATTTTAGCTTTCATTACATTTTATTCTGTAGCCTAAATATAACAAATCTGTTTTATTTTCATAATAGGTGGATCGAAGGTGTAAGAACATTCAGTTTCACAGCCTCACAGTTTGCAGAATATTCAGCTGGTTCATTTTTTCCTTCAGCGGTGCCATGACCAAAGGTGCATTTAAATATATTCACACACATACACACCCACAAACACACACATGTGCACACGTAAACTAAATTAAAAAAGAAAACTTAGCAGGTAAAAACAATATGAATTTGGATAGAGTTAAGTAGTTACATGTTATGATGAAGAATGCCTCCATAATATCTGTGTCCTAATTCATTTTTAATTAGAAGAACATTTAAGCAAGAAACTAAATACGTAAATGATTGCAGATTGTGATAAATTTTAGGAGGGAAATATCAGACTGCGGATCTACTTAGAAAGTGTGGTCAGGAAAAGGGGATTGCTATGTTAAGAGCTGGTTGAAAACTGTTTCAAAGGTCCTGAGACAGAAATGAGTTTCACCTTTCCTAAGAAAGGGTAGAAAGCCAATGTGACTACAACGCAATGACCTGGGGTGACTGGCATGAGATGAGGTTGGATAAAACTGTTTCAAAGGTCCTGAGACAGAAATGAGTTTCACCTTTCCTAAGAAAGGGTAGAAAACCAATGTGACTACAACGCAATGACCTGGGGTGACTGGCATGAGATGAGGTTGGATTTTTTTAGACAGAGGCCAGGTCATTCTGTTCCAAAAGGGTTAGTGTATGCATCTCTCCTTTCCTGAATCCTTATCTCCTGTGTACATCAAACTTAGACCTGTTCTCTTACAATCAGAATCTACTTCTCAACAAATTCACCTGCCCAGTTTGAACTTGCTGCACATACTTGTCCTTGCCCATGTTGTTTTTCTATATGGTTCTGTACCCTAGATACTGATCTTGACTTTGTCTTTAAGACTCTTGTTTTTAAGATATTATTATATTATACTAATGTCCTCCAACCCATTTATTAGAGATTTTTAAAAAATTAAAATTAGGCCCGTGATTATTTTTATCAGTTATATATTGTTGCACAGCTTAGAAGTTATGCATAACTTATTCCATAACTTAGAAGTTTAAAACAACAAATATTTATTATCTCACAGTTTCTGCAGGTCAGGAATACAGGAGGGGCTGCTGGATAGTTTTTGCTCAGGGTCTCTGATGAAGTTCCTGTTAAGCTTCTGACCATGGCTGCAGTCATCCGAAGGTTTAACTGGTCCTAGAAGATCTGCTTTTAAGATCACTTATGTGGTTGTTGGCAAAAGACCTCAGTTCCTCACAGCATGGGCTTCTCCACTGGGCTGCTCATGACAACTGTCTTCTTCCAGTGTAAATGATCCAACAGAGAGAAACCAACCAACCTGAAACATGTCTTTTATAACCTAATATCAAAAGTGACATACCATTATTTTTATCATATTCTCTTGATCACAGAGACCAACTGTGGTACAATGTGAACAGGATCAAATCAGGATATGAATACTAAGAAGCAGGGATCACTTAGAACCATCTGGGAGGAGGCTATCACATGGGTTTTGGATTAAGATTACTAGCTTTCAGTCTTAGTTTTTCCGTTTATAGTTATATGTATGTTTGTATGTATATTTGCTTTTAAAGAGGTCATTTTTACCCCTTTGAGTCTGAGCCATGATTTTTATCTATGTAGTTTCCCAAATATTTTGCTTACCAATCTGTTTCTTCTTTGACTGTTTTGTCTTTGGCCTACCAACAATCACAATGAGGCAGGCATGGTATCCACTGAGTCTGAAAACAGTCCAGGAGCAACATTCAGAAACACAAGATATTTTGCTTACCAATCTGTTTCTTCTTTGACTGTTTTGTCTTTGGCCTACCAACAATCACATTGAGGCAGGCATGGTATCCACTGAGTCTGAAAACAGTCCAGGAGCAACATTCAGAAACACAAGACATTTGAAAACTAAGATAAGTTAGTGAAGACCATATTCATTTCAAAGTATTAGTCATGAATTTCCAATAAGACCACTGTTTTATGGCTGAATTCTAGCCTTGTATTTTTATCTTGTAAAATTTCCAAGCAGTTTTATAAACATTGTCCATTAACTCAAATGTTATTCAGTGCACAAGTTTTGCTAAGATGAGATCTCTTTTGAAAATAACCCTCATATTTATCAAAGGGATGAATATACTAGGTATTAGTGGCAGTTAATAGTTAATGAAGTTAAGAGAAACATTATCTTTTTAATCTTTAATTTATTTAATTATCTTTTGCTCATAGTTTGGTATGTTTTCTGGACACTTTTGATATAAAAATCTGCTCAGCTTGATATTTTTCCCAATTAAATAATTCTTAAATCCTGACTCCTTCGGTAAGGCCCATGAGACCTTGTTTAACAGGGAAATGGAGGAGCTATTGAGCTTTTATTATAGTCATTTTGTTTCATGAAAATGTGAGTAATAAATTTTGAGGTATTTGTTATGGGTAATAATAACAAATGGATAGAAATTATAGGGTACTCTATGCCTTGTTGGTATTTCTTTTTAATTACATTTATCACTCAAGTTCTATTGTAGCAACATGTATATGAAGTAAATTCACTCAATTAATTTGCACACATTTTAGGAACTGCATTTATTAAGCAAAACAATTTCAAGAGTCTGTGGCAGAGTTTAAATGGCTGCGCTTAGGAAATAACAGCATTTCTTTAATTAAAATTATTTCTGAAGTTTGAAAGTGATGTATACATAGCAAACCTTTTCTCCCTTTCTGTAATATCCTTATGCAGATGAACATTATTCTAGTCTGGTTAAGAAGTTAAAATAATGAAAATGTCGCTTAGTTTTTATTTATGGACATTTTATGCTAACCAGTTTTTGATGCTGAAATAGCGAAGGAAATTCGAAATGTAAAATGAAAAAGCTTGGTACCATTAGGGGTAGTAAATATTGAAGTAAAAGAAAGAAGAGTGTGTGTAAAAAAAAACTCTGGGTTTTTGTTCTGTTTCTCTTAGGAAATTTATATTTCAGTACTAGCTTTATCTATGTACATGTCTATTTTCTCTGGGACATTTAGACCTCTCTTGGCAAGGACTGAGCATGGTTTATATTTCACACACAATGCCGAGCATGATGCATAGAACATAATAAGTGCTTTATAAAATAATGATGAATAAGGGAAACTTTCCAGGACCCCAGGTCAAGATAAGCTGAGAAATATAGGTTATGAATAGTAACATTCTTAATTGAAATATATAGTATAATATTAGAAAGTGAGTTGAGCAGAAAAAAGGTGATAAAAATGTATTTTAGATAAGATCAGAAGGATCTGCAGTTCAGCCTGAGGAGAGGAAAAGATGTGGCTACTACCCCAGGAGTTAGAACTATATTTCTCTTTATAGGAGGTAGCTGAGTGTGTTTGGAAGATGGATGGCACCAGGTCAAAGTGTTCTGCTAGCTTTTCCTAAGCTCCAGATAGAGTTGTCCTAGTGGTATTAAACATGCCCAATCTTCTATATTGGAAGGAGTTACCTAGGCTGTCTTGGTGTACATAAAGGCTTGGTTAAACTAAATATGTTTGTTAAAGTTTCAGTAACTTTTCCCAAAATAGCCAAGAAACACTTGTCTTTCACAGCTACACTACATAGGTTGACTTGAGTTTCATAAGGTAAATCTAAAAATTCTTTTCTACTAATCATGCATTTTAAAATCTAGATTTAGTGTATGGTGCTGAGTATGACAAAGTGGCAGGAAGAAACCCAATAAGAGATGTGAACTGCAAAGTAGTAAGATGAAAATTACATGAATTTTGAATTAGGATTACTAGCTTTGAGTCCTAGCTCTTCTATATACTGGTTGTATGACCTTAAAGAGTTCATTTTTATCTCTTTGCTTCTTATTGTCTTCACATGTATAATGGAAATTTTGTTGCTTGCTGTGAAGAACTAAGAATCAGGGCTTTTGCATATTTGAAAGCTCAACAAATGTTAAATACAGAGGAAAAGGACCCTTGAAGAAGTATGATCTGTAAAGATGAATCCCTGATCTCTTTGGTGGTAGGAAGTCGATGGGACAGAGGCACAAAGAGAAAGAGGGCAGGAGAGAGAGAGAAAAGACATGCTGCAGATTCTAAATAAATTAAAAAATGTTTCATAGCAAATGATAGATAATATATCCAAAAAATTTTTCAGTGGCCTGAAGTGTAATGCCTTTAAGTCATCATGTAGGAAAGATTAGCTTAGGCTCATTTCTCAAAGGAACAAATGAAGTAGCTTGTAGTATGATTATCTAGTAATTATGATTTTTATTATAAATTATTCATATAAGTAGGGTTTCTCACTTATTTGATTTAATCTTAGATTGTCTCCCTAAATTTTAATCTTATTATATTCTTGATTATCAATTTTGCTTTTCATTCTTTTCTTCTTACCACTAAATTTGTGTCCAGTTCATTTCCTGTAAGTGCTTTGTCTGGACCAATGAACTGGGGTTGTTAGTTGAGGATATGCAATCATGATAACTAGTCTGGGAAGTTTCTACATATCTTTAAGCTCTCTAATTCATTCCTTGGCCATGTCCAGGCTACTGATGAGCATGTCAAATGCATTCTTTATTTCTGTTGCAGTGTTTTTGATTTCTAGAATTTTTTTTCTATTCTTTCATGGAGTTTCCATCTCTCTACCTATGTTAGCCATCTGTTCTTATTTATCCATTAGAGATTTTAACATATGAATCCTAGTGATTTTAAAGTTTCTATCTGATGATTCCAAAATCTACATCTTATCTGAGTTTGGTTTTAATGCTTGCTTTGTTTCTTCAGACTGTGTTTATTTTCTTGCCTTTTGTATGCCTTGAATTTTTTTTTTCTTTTTTTGCAAAAGCCGGGCATGATATATCAGGCAATACAACTGAGGTAAATAAATCTTTAGTGCAAGAAGTTATGTTTATCTGGCAAGGAGTTAGGCTAGTATAATGTTTGCTGTAGCTGTAGGTGCCAGAAACTTCAGATTCCTCTAGAGTCCTTGTTTTTTTGTCTCCCCTGTTGTCTTTCGGTTTACATAGAGGCTTTTTCCTTATTTAAGATCTTAGCCTTGCAGTTCCTTGCTTTAACTATAATCGGTTTTATTATGCCAGGATCCCAGTGATGTAGTACTAAGTTATGGGGGGAAAGGAAGTGTTTTACAATACCATGATTAAGTTGCAATCTTTTTTTTTTTTTTTTTTTTTTTACCAGTAAGGGGATCATAACCCTTGGCTTGGTGTCCTCCGCACCACACTCAGCCAGTGAGTGCACCGGCCATCCCTATACAGGATCCGAACCCACGGTCTCAGCGCTACCAGCACCGCACTCTCCCGAGTGAGCCACGGGGCCGGCCCAAGTTGCAATCTTTTAGTGGCTCTTTGTTCCTGGGTTGTGACTTTCAGAAGTATTTCTTAGCTTCCTCTCCACCCCTTAGATGAGGCAGGANCTGGGTTGTGACTTTCAGAAGTATTTCTTAGCTTCCTCTCCACCCCTTAGATGAGGCAGGAAGTCTAAATGGGGCTAGAGTTGGATAATTGTCCTTTCCCCAGGTCAGATAAAGATATGGTAAAGTTTTCCTTCTCAGAGTATGACTCTCTTGTAGAGACTGCTGTGGGAATTTTTCAAAAGGGTTACTTTATTCTTCCCCCAGTAGAAACATGAGAAGGTTTTTCTTTTACAAGGTGGGACTCCTGAAGGTAAACCCATGAAAGTGTGGGAGTCTCTTTAGGACTAGGGCTGTATTAGTCCATTTCTGTTGCTTATAACAAAAATACCTGAAACTAGGTAATCTGTAGAGAAACCATATTTATTGTTTACAGTTTCAGAGTCTGGGAAGTCCAAAGTACAGAGAACACAGCTNAACCATATTTATTGTTTACAGTTTCAGAGTCTGGGAAGTCCAAAGTACAGAGAACACAGCTAGTGAGGGCTTTGTTCTTGGTGGTGACTTTTCACAGCAGTGCAGGGTGTCTCGTGGTGGATGGCAGGAGCAGAGAAAGAGAGCTTCTCACACGCTCTCCTTTTAAAGCCATTGGAACCATGCCCATGACCACCATTAAACCATCAATGGATTAATCCATTCACTAGGGCGTGGTACTCACAATCTAATTATCTCCTCAAGGCCCCACCTTTCAATTAGTACAGTCGGATTTCCCACCCTTTTAACACTATCACAGTGGCAATTGTTTCCAACATGAGCTTTGTGGGGACAAGCATATCCAAACTATATCTGGGTTGCTAGAAATTTTCCTTGCCAAAATGAGTCTACACCAAGCCTCCAGCAATTAATCAAAATTATCATTTAAGAATTTACACCAGTATATGCCTCAGCAGCTTTTTCTCCTAAATTAATTTTGGCTGTGATTCTCCATATTTGGTTGTGAATCTCTGTATTCCTCAATCTCTCCAGAGTCTGGAGTTTGTTCTGTTATTTTAGTTCTCTAGTGGGTCCAAGAAAACTTGTTGGTTTCAAGTTTGTTCAGTTTTTTTCTTATTGTAAGGATAGCAGTGACAACTTCCAAGCTCTTTACATGTTGAAACTGAAAGTCCCTGTAATAACCAATGAGGGACGCCTGAAATCAAGCACATTAGGCAGACCAAACTGGGCCAGGCACTGCAAAGCTTTTATCAAAGCTGGTGAGTTGGTTAAAATGAATAAAAAATTAAATGAATTCTTCCTATTCACCTCCTAGTACAGGGCTCAGCACTAAATCCATGTAAGGTATGGCTGGGGTAGTTTCTTAACATTCCCAAGAAAAAGACATGGTAATAGAATAGCTCTCCCTTTTGTATTTCTGCAGCACTTTCACTTTATAAATATCCTATGATTCATATTGTGTTATAGTTGGTTCATTAAATGTAATCTCTTTGAAAGACTTCAAACTTATATGAGTAAGATTATCATTAGGAGAAAATACAACTGATCAACAATATCATGGAAACAAATACCCGTAGTATGTGCTTGAGAGAGAGATAGCAGCCAAAACTATTTGCATTTTAAGTTTTCGCTTCCACATTGCCATTAAACATTAAGCCCATAGCAATCTGGCTCCATCCCCACCAATCCTTGTAAAGGAACTTTTACAAATGTCTTTAAAAGGCAACTTATTTTTTTTTTCTAAATTCCACCACTTACCAAACTATAAGCCAATTACCTGTATATGTATTTCTGTTTTCACAGGTAGCAAAGTTAAAATCCTGATACAAAAATAATGTTCTTACCTTTATGACAAGCTATTTTCCTTTTTTTCTTGTCTTTTTT
>NW_007732987.1:25232-28449 GCF_000696425.1 Galeopterus variegatus | reverse complement strand
TTTTTTGTGTCCGACAACGGACTGCAACCCTCAGTGTCACGCCCGTACCAGACCGGGACCGGCAACGGGATCACAACCCTCGGTGCTGCGCCCGCCCCTCGCTCAGCCAGTGAGCGGGAACCGGTCTGTATGTGGGATCCGAACCCTCGGCGGGAGCGCCACCACGCTCCCAAGCGGCGCACTGTAGCAGTGCGCCACCGGGCCGGCCCCTATGACAAGCTATTTTTAATGAGTATAATTATATAGATAATTATAATATTTATTATACATTTTTATATTTTAAGTGCTAAGTGCTTTATTTTTTGTCTTAGTTAATCATCACCATAAGGCTATGAAATAAGGTAGAGTTCTATCTAGAATGACTTGTTAAGTATAAGTAGAAAATGGCGCTCTTCAAAGAACCATTGTACTTTAATCTTTGACCTAGTCCTTGTAGATTTTCCTGTCACTTCTGTTTGCCTGGGGTCTGGAACAGTGAGTTAAAAGAGTTGTTCCTTTATCATTTAAGAAACTGAGAGACCATCTTACAAACTTGTAACAAAACCCTTTATACTGTCAAGACACCTCAGCTAGAATGAAGTAGGTGGTAAGGGAAGAAAAATGGCATATTGGCAGAGTAAAAATCTTGAAGCAATCATATAATTCCCTTGGATAAATCATTACATAAACCAAAATCATGCCAATGTCAGTCCACAACATGCTGGAGCTATCATGGTACAGCAGAGCTTAGGGTGCAAGGGTACAGGGAGAGTATGTCAGGCTCCATAGCAACAGTGAAGGATTTTAGTATCCACCCAGGAGATTAGATGAGACATCATGAGACTATGCCAGGGGTAGGAGGGCTTTTGCATGGTGAGATGAAGAAGGCTTTGTTTTTATTGATCTCTCTAATTGGTGCTCAAAGTCTCCCACTAGTATTAATAAGATACATGTCATTATGTTTATATTTTCCAAGATTGCAGTAGAAATAAGAAAGGCAGTTGAATTTGTTTAGGTGAGAAAATTACAAATTATATTCAGAGAACAGGAAACAGTATGAGTTCATTAGTTAAGTGCAACAAATATGACTTTTTTTAGTTGAGTCTCTATTTCACTGACTATTAATGTCCTTTGAAATCTCAGAATGAGAAATCACTTAGAAGTAGAAATCACTTCTAACAGGGTTAATGATAAGGCTGAGCTACTAACAAAACCTTTTATTACAAATAGTCTGGTATGTACAATAATATCCTCTGGGGTGTATTTCTTCTGTGGATCTAAAGGACTCACCATGTCTGACAAGGCCTGAACTCTAAAGCACTGGAATTTGCTTTGATCATATATTGCATTACTGTCAAATTCTTTTGCAATAAAATTGATTCATTCTGTCTTCCTGGGATATTTAATTGACAGAAAAGTTGAACTCTAAAGCACTGGAATTTGCTTTGATCATATATTGCATTACTGTTAAATTCTTTTGCAATAAAATTGATTCATTCTGTCTTCCTGGGATATTTAATTGACAGAAAAGTTGAGGTTTGGTAGAATGCTCATGTGTTTGGTGTTATGTTCTCAGGTGTGTGCATTTAAAAGTGACCCTTCAGTGCACTCGCATTATGGATATTGCCTAACAATATATAGAGGTTTTGTTTTCTTAGAGGGAAGATGGATGACAATTCTAAATGTTTCAGTCTTTCAATAGGTTTCTACTATTTTTCTGGGACTAGAGGTCAGTGCACTGGGCCAATCTAATTCTGGCATTTCAACATTTTCTGTTGGAAGTTATGATTGCAGCCAACCAGCTGGCATCTCCAAAAAGTGCTCTGACTGTTTTCATCTTCCAAAGGGACAGAAACAAGACACTCTAGAGTTTTGAGGGTTTACATAATTGACCTATCTTGTTTCTGTTGATAGATCTAGTGATGAGCAAGGCTTGTTAAAACTTCCATATATCACACTAAACACCTAAGATAACTCAGCTTTGAAAAGTTATCCTTAACAAGTAACTTTATGGCCAGACTTAATTTCTGTCCCATGAATGGTTAAAAGGAGATATAACAGTGGGGAGAGGAAGATCAGAGAAAGAATAAGGGAAGAAGCACAGAAAGGCAAACGGAAAACTTAAATCAAGTTGATTTATGGCAGGCAAGGATTTCACTCAGCAGATGATAAAGGTCCTGACAGCAGACTAGAAATAAATAATTTCTCAAAAAAGAAATGGCACTGGGAGTTTCCCACTGAGAAAGAGAAATGAACAACATAAAGAATAAAAAATTGAGGGAGTCACCTAAAAGAAATAAAATCCCATGGAAAATAGCTTTGGTGTGCACAATGGCTATTCAATGATCACATCTTTTAGAGATGAAATGAGAATACTGTAAACATCAGGAGACTGTTCTACTATTTTATCTTTTATTTAAACAGACATCACATAAAAGGGACTGGGAAATGCTATTCTATTGAAGCTTGTATGAAAAAGTGAAGAGAATATAAATGACAGTATGCAGCTGAGTGCTTGCTCATTCAGGAATAAATAATTTCTGAATTATTTATACTCCTCTATGAGAAAAAAAAAATCCCCTACATTTCAATGCATATTATGTGTGTACTTTTTAAGACTGGCTGCCAGCTTTTATTTATTAGAGATTTGTAACTACTTTTACATTTGTCTAAGAATTAAATTTGGAATTTATGGGTGCTGGATTAGTCAGTACCCCAGCAGGAAACAGACTGGCATACTAAAAAAGGATTTAGCTGGAAATAATTTAATAAGAGCTAGGTACAAATGTGTGTCCAGGGTGAAGGGAACCTGCAAGAGATTGTGAGGCAGCCAGACACTACCAACAGCAGAGGCAGTTACAATCCCTAGGCAGGAAAGAGCTACAGCTGCAGCAGCCACTGCTAGAATTAAGATACGGGTGGGATGGGATGCAGGTCAGTAAGTATCCAACCCCTCTCTTCCCACCCTTTAGTCTCCTTACAGAGATTCCCATAGATTAAACTCAACAGAAAGTCAGAGGGCAAGTGAGCCTTGGTAAAGTAGTCTGTAGAGGTGTCAGCCCCTGAAATAGGGCACATAGGAAGTGGATTCATTTGGTATGTAAGATAATTAATTAAATTTGGGAAATAATTTACTTGATGAACCTGCAGAAATCCAGATGGATGCTTTTAGTTGGAGTTGAGAAAAATAGATAATCCTGGGAATACAGGTTTAGAAGTAATCAAGCATCTGCCCTTA
>NW_007732987.1:22800-24484 GCF_000696425.1 Galeopterus variegatus | reverse complement strand
AATTGTATATATTTATGGTGTACAACATGATGTTTTGAAATATGTATACACTGTAGAATGGCTAAATCAAGCTAATTAACATATGTATCACATCATTCTTATTTGTGGTGAGAACACTTAAAATTTCTGCACAATATTAAAGGGTACAAATATTGTTATGAACTATAGTCACCATGTTGTACAATAGATTCCTTGAGTTGATAACTTCTGTCTAACTCAAATTTTGTATACACTGACCAACATCCCCTATTCCCCACCCCACCTTCCAGCCTCTGATAACCACCATTCTACTCTCTGTTTCTATGAGTTTGACTTTTTTAGATTCCACATATAAGTGAGATTATGCAGTGTTTGTCTTTCTAGGCCTGGCTTGTTTCACTTGAGATTAATGTCTTCCGGGTTCATTCATGTTGTCACAAATGACAGTATTTCCTTCTTCTTCTTTTTTTATTTTTGGATTGAATAGTATTCCATTGTGTATATATACCACATTTTCTTTATCATATACATTCATTGATATATTATATTCATTGATGGCCATTTAGGTTGACTTCATATCTTGGATATAATGAATGATATTGCAATGAATATGGGAGTGCAGATATCTCTTTGATATACTGATTTCATTTTATTTGGATACATACTCCATAATGTAGTGATATTGCTGGACCATATGGTAGTTCTTTTCTAAGTTTTTTGAGGAGCCTCCATATTGTTTTCAGTAATGACTGTACTGATTTACGTTCCATCAATAGTGTGCAAGGGTTCTCTTTTCTCCACATCCTCTCCAACATTCATCTTTTGACTTTGATAATGGCCTTTCTAACAGGTGTGAGGTGATATCTCATTGTGGTTTTAGTTTGCATTTCCTTGATAGTTACTGATGTTGAACATTTTTCATGTATTTGTTTGCCACTTGTATGTCTTTTTTTGAGAAATGTCTATTCAAGTTCTTTACTCATTCTTAAATTATTTGTTTGCTCCCTATAGAGTTGTTTGAGTTCCTTATATAGTTTTGATGTTAACCCCTTATCAGATGTATGGTTTGCAAATATTTGCTCCTGTTCTGTAGACTGTTTCTTCACTATGTTGATTGTTTCCTTGGCTGTTCAGAAGGTTTTTAGTTTAATATGATCTCATTTATCTAATTTTTCTTTTGTTGCCTGTGCATTTTGGATCATATCCAAAAATTCACAACCAAGATCAGCGTTATGGAGCTTTCCTCTCATTTTTCTTCCAGTAGTTTTATAGTTTCAGGTCTTATGTTTAGGTCCTTACTGCATTTTGAGATGAGGTTCTAATTTCATTCTTGTGCATATGAATATTCAGTTTTCCCAAGACCATTTATCGAAGAGACTGTTTTTTCCCCACTGTGTGTTTTTGGCATTTTTGTAAAAAGTCAATTGACCATAAAAATGTGAATTTATTTCTGGGCTCTCTGTTATGTTCCACTGGTCTATGTGTCTGTTTTTATTCCAGTACCATGCTGTCATGATTACTTATAGGTCTGTTGTATATTTTGAAATCAGGTAGTGTGATGCTTCCAGCTTTGTTCTTTTTGTTGAAAATTGTTTGGCTATTTGGGGTCTTTTGTGATTCCATAGAAATTTTAGGATTTTTTTTTGTGTGTGAAAAATGTCATTTGAATTTTGGTAGGAATTGCATTGTCTGTAGATCATTTTGG
>NW_007732987.1:13814-21838 GCF_000696425.1 Galeopterus variegatus | reverse complement strand
GCGGGAGTGCTGCCGTGCTCCCAAGTGGCGCACTCTCCAGTGCGCCACCGGGCCGGCCCTGAACATTTTAATAATATTAATTTTTCCACTCCATAAACCTGGGATATCTTTTCATTTGTGTATTCTTCAGTTTCTTTCATCAATGTTTTATATTTTCCAGTATCCAGCTTGAAAGTTTTAGTTTTACCTCCTTGGTTAAATTTATTACTAAGTATTTTCTTTTATTTTACTTTGTAGCTAATGTAAATAGAACAGTTTTCTTGATTTCTTTTTTGGATCATTTATTGTTAGCATATTGAAATGCTGCTGATTTTTCTACATTGATTTTGTGTCCTGCAAATTTCCTGAATTTGTTTATTTTTCCTGTTTTTTGGTGGTGTCTTTAGGGTTTTCTATATATATGATCATGTCACCTTCAGAAACAATTTAACTTCTTTCTTTTCAATTTAGGTGTCTTTTATTTATTTTTCTTAGCTAATTGCTCTGGCTAGGACTTCTAGTACTATGCTGAAGAGAAGTGGCCAAGAGTGGGTATCCTTGTCTTGTTTTTGATCTTAGAGAAAAAACTTTTGAACCTTTCACCATTGAGTATGATGTTATCTGTGTGCTTCTTATATATGGCCTTTTTTGTATTGGGGCACATTTCTTCTATACCTAATTTGTTGGAAGTTTGTTTTTTTCAATCATGAAAGGATGTTGAATTTTTTCAAATGCTTTTTCTGCATCTATTGAACTGATCATATGTTTTTAAATCTTTTGTTCTGTTAATGTGGTGTATTACATTTATTGATTTGCATATGTTGAACCATGCTTGCATGCCATAGATAAATCCCATTTGATAATTGTGAATGATCCTTATAAGGTGCTGTTGAATTTGGTTTGCTAGTATTTTGTTTAACATTTTTGCATCTATGTTTATCAGGGATTTTGGCCTGCAATTTTCATTTCCTGTACTATTCTTGTATGGTTTTTATTATCTGGATAATACTGACCTTGTAAAATGACTTTGGAAGTATTCCTTCCTCTTCATTTTTGGAAGAGTTTGAGAAGGATTGATACTAGTTCTTCTATAATTTTTATTTTATTTTATTTTTGGCTGTTGGCCAGGACACATTTTGTTCTATGAGGTGGCACTCTACCAAACTGAGCTAACTGACGAGAATTCTTTAAATGTTTGGTAGAATTCAGCTATGAAGCCATCAGGTGTTGGGAAATTCTTTGATGGGAAATGTTTTATTACTGATTTAATCTCCTTATTCATTATTGGTCTGTTTAGATTTTCTGTTTTTTATTATTTAGTCTTGTAAGTTGTACATTTCTAGGAATTTATTCATTTCTTCTAGGTTATCCAATTTGTTGGTGTATAATTGTATGTAGTAGTTTCTTACGATCCTTTCTATTTCTATGGTATCAGTTGTAATGTCTCTTCTTTCATTTCTTATATTATTTATCTGAATCTTCTCTCATTTTCTCTTAGTCTACCTAAAGTATTGTCAATTTTGTTTATTTTTTTAAAAAACAACTCTTTATTTCATTGATCTTTTCTAATGTTTTTCAGATCCCTATTTCATTTNACTTTGGAAGTATTCCTTCCTCTTCATTTTTGGAAGAGTTTGAGAAGGATTGATACTAGTTCTTCTATAATTTTTATTTTATTTTATTTTTGGCTGTTGGCCAGGACACATTTTGTTCTATGAGGTGGCACTCTACCAAACTGAGCTAACTGACGAGAATTCTTTAAATGTTTGGTAGAATTCAGCTATGAAGCCATCAGGTGTTGGGAAATTCTTTGATGGGAAATGTTTTATTACTGATTTAATCTCCTTATTCATTATTGGTCTGTTTAGATTTTCTGTTTTTTATTATTTAGTCTTGTAAGTTGTACATTTCTAGGAATTTATTCATTTCTTCTAGGTTATCCAATTTGTTGGTGTATAATTGTATGTAGTAGTTTCTTACGATCCTTTCTATTTCTATGGTATCAGTTGTAATGTCTCTTCTTTCATTTCTTATATTATTTATCTGAATCTTCTCTCATTTTCTCTTAGTCTACCTAAAGTATTGTCAATTTTGTTTATTTTTTAAAAAAACAACTCTTTATTTCATTGATCTTTTCTAATGTTTTTCAGATCCCTATTTCATTTATTTCTGTCCTGATCTCTGTTATTTTCTTTCTTCTGTAACTATGGTCTCAGTTTGTTCTTCGTTTTATAGTTCCTTGAGGTATAAAGCTAGGTTCTTTATTGGAGATCTCTCTTTTTTCTTAATGTAGGCACTTATTATAAACTAACCTCTAAGATCTATTTTTGCTGCATTCCAGAGGTTTTAATATTTTGTGTTTCCATTTTTGTTTCTCTCAGGATAGTTTTTGATTTCCTTTTCATTTCTTCTTCAATCCATTGGTTGTATGGAGTATGTTCTTACATTTCTACCTATTGATGAATTTTCCAGTTTTCCTCCTGTCACTGATTTATATTTTCATACCACTGTGGTTGGAAAGATACTTGATGTGATTTTGTTCTTCTTAATTTGTTAAAACTTGTTTTGTGGCCTAGCATAATATCTATCCTGAAGAATGTTCCATGTGTTCTTGAGAAGAATGGATATTCAATGCTGTTGGATGGCTAATTCTATGTCCATTAGATTCATTAGGTCTAAAGTGTAGCTCAAGTTTCCAGATTGATTTTTTTGTCAAAATGATCTATTCATTGTTGAAAGTAAGGTATTAGAGTAACCGACTGTAATTGTATTATTGTCTATATCTGTGTTCAGATCTATTAATATTTGCTTTATATATTTAGGTTCTCTAATTTTAGTACAGGTATATTTACAATTATTATATTTTCTTGATAAATTGACCCTTTTATCATTGTATAAAAAAAAAGGCCTTCTTTGTCTCTTGTTACAGTGTTTGACTTAAAGAATATTTTGTCTCATATAAGTATAGCTACCTCTGTTCTGTTTTGATTTCCATTTTCATGGACTATCTTTTTTCATACCCTACTTTCAGCCTATGTGTGTCCTTAGAAATAAAGTGAGTCTCTTGTAGGTAACATAGTTTTGTATTTTTTTCTATTAATTCAGTCACTTTCTGTCTTATGATTGGAGAATTTAATCTGTTCACATTTTAACTATTGATAGGTAAGAACTTACAACTTCCATTTTCTGCATTGTTTCTTGATGGTTTTATAGTTCCTTTTCTTCTTTCTTCTTCTCTTCTTGTCTTCCTTCATAATCCAAAAAAATTTTTATGGTGGTGTGCTTTGATTTCTTTCACTCTGTCTTGTGTGTCTACTATAGGTTTTGCTATTGGTTACCATAAAGATTACAGAAAACATTACATAGTTATAAAAGTCTATCATAAGCTAACAATTTAACTTCAATTGCATACAAATCTCTACCCTTTTACTCTACTCTCTCCACATTTTCTGTTTTTGATGTCACAGTTGTTAATCCATTAACAGAATACCATAGCTATAGTTATTTTTAATACTTTTGTATTTTTACCTTTATACTAGATTTAAAGGTGATTTACACATTACCATTACAGTATTAGAGTGTTCCGAGCTTGACTATATCAATTTCATACTTTTATATGTTTTCATGTTACAAATTAGCATTCTTTTGTTTCAGCTTGAAAATCTTTCTTAAGCATTTCTGGTAAGGCAGGTCTAGTGGTGCTTAACTCCTCCCTCAGCTTATATTTGTCTGAGAAAATCTTTATTCTTCTTTTATTGCTGAAGGACAGTTTATCTGGATAAAGTATTCTTGGTTGGAACTTTTATTCTTTCATCACTTTGAAAGAGATTAAGTGGCTTATCCAACCAAGTTCATGGAGTTAGTAAATAGAATCTAACCTCACGCTCAGTCCTTTGGACTGCAAATGCAGTGCTCTTCCTGGGATACAGTAGTCAAATGAGTACTCAGTGAATGTTCTTTGAATTAAACACATTTGGAAAAATGCTTCATTACAACACTTCAAAAATGCATATACCTAATAATCAGTTTAGAAATGAAATATAAATAAATTTGCCCATTTAAAAATTCAGTACTAAAATCAGTTTCAGCTCTGTTACTAACCTGAAACTGGAGTAATTTCTGAAACAGTTTCTTATTGGTCAACAGAGGGCTCATATCTTTCCTGGGAGATAGTTTACTCTGCTCTCAATTGATTTAGTGTTTAAAAGTTATCTACATCTTTCTGATGCGATAATTGAATTTTTTAAACATTTGTTGCATAGACACTTTTTTTCCATAGTAATTCTGTAAGAATTATATTTTATATTAACATAAACACAAGTAAGTGGCTCCATAGATCTGGTTATGAGTGGATCTCTAACATATGTAATAAAGTTCTTAAATATTTTGGATTAAAATATATCAGCCTAAATGACTCAGATTTAAATCAGATTTAAATCAATGGACTAAAACATGAACTAAGCAGAAGTCTCTAATTTGCTCAGTTGCTCCTCAAAAAAGTCTTTGACTTAGATCTTTTTCAAATTCAGCTGTTGAAATTCCTACCAAAGTTTACTACCCAAGAATCATCAGTATGAAGAGATAATCTAATGATATTGCACTTACTTTCCAGATCAAATTTAGTTTTTTGAGAGACAGAGAAAATAAGAGTTAAGCAGTTATCTGTTGCTTTTAGCTTATTTCTATGTCATTGTGACACCAAAATTGACAAAAAGTGAGCATTTCAACTGGCTGTATTATCCTCTTAAATTCAAACATGGTGTTTAACCTTCTGCTTTTTAAAAATTATAAGTATAGTGTCAAAGATAAAATAAACAACATGAGGAAAGGAATGCTGAGATTTCTACTTTCCCCTCTTTGGCATATAGAGTCTGTTTATAATCAGTCATTATTATTCATAGAGTGCATTAAAAATACATCCACTCTTGAGTACTCAGGTTTTTGTTTTTACAGATGACACAGGATCTCAAAATAGCTCATTAATAGTTACTGCAAATAAGCCAAAGGACATTATCATTTTTAGTCTGACAGAATTTGTCATACAGCATTAATCTCCTGAGGTTAAAAAAAATTTAAAAATTGCAATGTATGCAAAAAGAAGTTAGATAAGAAAAAGAAAAGATTTCATTGAATTTTAAATGGCCTTCATTTAGAAGACATGAAGTTTAAAGGGCCTCTAAATTGCTCTATTTTTGTATGATGAAAGACTAATATTTCCTATTTCACATCTGGGAATGTTTGAAGCATGAGAGTCTGTGGTTTTCATCATGCATTTTCACATTTAAATCTTACAATAATTGTACAAAGTAGAAACTAATATTAACCATACATGCCAATGAAGAAATTATAGCTCAAAGAAGTTAAATAACGTGTAAATTCTACACAACTAGGAAGTGGCTGAGATGGGACAAGCATAGGTGTATCTTGCAAAGAATCCATACTTTTACCTGTTATACTAAATGGGATAACTGATAATGTATAAAATACATCAAACCACCAAATATGATTTGAACTATCATAGATTTTCAATAAACAAATGCAGTTCTTTTTTTTCTTCTTACCTCATGTGGAGGTCTTAAGAATTTTCTGACTTCATCATAAATGCTCAATAGAAAGGTTCTGGTGTATTTTCAATAAGATGGTGAACAGGGAGCAGATATATGGAGTAACACTAAAAGTCCAGATGATTTTCACCTTTTTCTTTTCATTCTGCTCTGGAAATATGTCCCCAAATTTGACCTAGTCATGAAGAATTAGGACAGTTCTAGGCTTCTTGGAGTCAAGGCAGATAAGGAAACAAATGTTGCCTTTTCCTATGATAATCTTAATACAAATCTTTACGTGACCACATTTTACTTACGCATTCCCTTTCATTTTCACATTAGCCTTGTAAAAGTTAAGAGATGAGAAAACTGAAACATGGAAACACAATTGTGTTCTTTAAAGTAGTTGGTACTATATACAAGCAGAAATATGACTTTCTGAATTCCAGTGTGTTTTCTTTCCACCTCCTTACTCTGATAGAGTTTAAATGTACATTGCATCTCATAAATCAAAATTGACAGCTCTATAATTTTGAATGTGAAGAGAATGAAAAAGAATAGAAAATAAGCACAATTTAGAACACAGAAGTATAAAACCCAACACATTATAATTTTTAGTTTATTGCAACATTTTCGAGGCAAAAAGATGTGCTTACTCCCACCTACCCCCTGCAAAGACCCCAAAAAACCTAGAACCAAAGTGAATAGGAAAAAACTAAATGTGTGCATTTGTGCATGTGTGTGTGTATGTATTTGGAGAGTTGTAATGGAAGTGGCATGTGCCCTCTAGGGTGATCTCAGGCCGCTTCTTCATTCCACTTCCCAGAACAAGTGGTCTGGGCAGAGCCATCCAACTTGCAACACCCCCATGAAACATCAGCTGAAGTATCAATATTATATTATAGTGAGTAAGGCTATAATGGGACAAATGGACTCTCCTTCTCTACTCAGTGCAATGTTCCTTGTGATCTTCATTTATTGACTCTTATTCATATCATGATGGCAGTATTGAGAATGTTTGTACTAGAGGAATGGACTGGAAAAGATGCCAAGGATATTAGTCAGCCTGATAACCTAAGCCTAATGCCTGCCTAGAGCATAGTCAAAACTGTTTTCATGGAGCTCTTCTGCAGTCTAGTTCAGTTAACCAGGTGCCTACCATGCAAATGAGGTGAAGGATAAAGAAGAATGAAGAATAAACTATGCATATTTGGCTTAAAATATTCATGTAAGGTGATAGTATTTATTGAACAGAGAAAAACAGGTGTTGGTGATGATGGGTGAAATTTCTTGTTTGGCCGTGTTAAGTTAGAAATACCTATTAGACATTCAAGAAAAGTGTCAAGTAGGAAGTTTTATAAAGATTATGACTTATGGCTGAAAGGTCTATTTTAGAGAGGATAATTTGGGGTTCATTGACATGTGGATGGCATTTAAAATAAGAGAATAAGAGGCCCCAGGCAAGTATGGAAATGCTCCATGTTAATATATTGAGCACAGGAGAAGGTAGCAAAGGAGGCAAAATAGGTAATATGAAACCCAGCAGAGATGGTGTTAAATCTGACATGAGAAGAACATTTTAAAATTATATTTATTAGCTGTTTTGAAAAATTGAGATGGTAGCTAAATGTGATATGAGAGGAGGCTTTTTTGTTAATTTTTTTTTCTTTAAGGTGGGAGTTGATAAGTACATATGCTGCTATTGAGAATGACACACTAGAGACAGAAATCAGTGTTACAGGATATAAGGGAGAAAATCAAAAGATAGATTCCCTGAGAAAGAAATGGTATTCTAATTAGAAAGGATGTGCGGGCCTTTGAGAGGATCCAAGTCCTTGCTCTCGTCACTACTGTATGGAGGAAGAGCTGTTAACAGATGAAAAGAGATGCAGATGGCTTGCTAGGTGTGTAGTTACTAGTTTCAGCACTTGTCTTTTCCTAATAAATAGGAAATAAAGCCACTTACTGGCAGGGTTTGGGAGGAAAACTGTCTATAGAAGACAAAGTATGAAGTAGTCATTTTGGACAGGGGGAAATCAAGCATACTAAGAAAATGCATAAGGTTGCTAAGCAATTCTGTGTGATCTGTAGTGACCTGTGAACACTGATAGAAGAACATTTCATTGGTAGTGAAGAGGTCAAGGAATCAGGAACCCCACTCTCTGTATCCTAAGAGATATGAGCAGATATAAGGCACTAAGGCAAACTTCTTTCCTCACTTGTTTGTTTTCTCTCCTCATTTTAACTAAGTCTGAGCTTCTACATCCTGTGTCTGCCTATGCTTGGATCTAAATCCACCATACATGTATCCTAAGAGATATGAGCAGATATAAGGCACTAAGGCAAACTTCTTTCCTCACTTGTTTTCTCTCCTCATTTTAACTAAGTCTGAGCTTCTACATCCTGTGTCTGCCTATGCTTGGATCTAAATCCACCATACGTTCCCTGTATATAGGAATTAATATAAGAAATACTTTATATTTATACATGGGATTAAGGATC
>NW_007732987.1:10048-13476 GCF_000696425.1 Galeopterus variegatus | reverse complement strand
TGTATCCTAAGAGATATGAGCAGATATAAGGCACTAAGGCAAACTTCTTTCCTCACTTGTTTTCTCTCCTCATTTTAACTAAGTCTGAGCTTCTACATCCTGTGTCTGCCTATGCTTGGATCTAAATCCACCATACGTTCCCTGTATATAGGAATTAATATAAGAAATACTTTATATTTATACATGGGATTAAGGATCAGGGATATACACCTGATGGTATAGATAGGTGGATATGAAGATCTCTAGAACTAACTCATCAAACCCATCAGAGGCACTATTTCAAAAATTTATTGAAAGAAAATTTGTTATAAAGAAACTCAGAGGTCTTTGAAATAACCAGACCAACAAAACAAAGCAAAAATATCACCAACATTAAGCAAATAAACTCTGCGTGCCAGAAACTTACTTTTCTGTTCCTCCTAATTGTTTTCTTTATAGAGATTTCTATGAAAGATTTAAGAGAGAATCAAAACAAATCTAGGAAGTTTTAATTTTATCTCACATCATATGTGAATGTTCTTTTTACT
Organism: Galeopterus variegatus; assembly: GCF_000696425.1. NCBI lineage: Eukaryota > Metazoa > Chordata > Mammalia > Dermoptera > Cynocephalidae > Galeopterus > Galeopterus variegatus. The sequence continues at coordinate 12,949 of NW_007732987.1, read as the reverse complement.
TAATGAACAACTGTGTCTACAGGACTCTGTAGGAAAGGGTCTTGCAGAGGTTGGGAACTCCATTATTTGGAGACCTTGGATAGTTTCTATTTTCCATATCAGAAGTAAATGTGCCAACTTCTCATTGCAACTTTGTCTTCAAGACTGATAAAAAACAAAGTCTGCAAAAAGTATAACTCTTTCTCCAGCTCTTATGAGGTATCACTCTTATCTGAGGCATCACTACTTCAACTAGTGACAAGAAAATAAGCTGATTTTTATCTTTGCTGCTTTCTTCTCCTTCTTGGGGGTTGTTAGTGTTTAGACTTCCTTCCCAACTGCTTGTAAAAACCCATTCCCTTCTTTATCAATATGTGAAATTTTTCTGAGAAAGGGAATAACGATTAAAAGAAGAGGAAGTGCTCCTGAATTCCACAGTATAAATCTCCACTAAAATTTCTCTCCTGCCTCCCAGTGATTCCAGAAATGTTGTTACACTGTATCCCCTCTTGTAGGGATGCTCTTAGGAATATAGAGACCTCCACACTATTCTATGCAAAATTTATGTTTACATTGGTTTCCACATGTGCCACAACTTTATTGGTAATCTCTCGATACCTAAATCTTCTCCACATATTGCTATATTCTCTGCTTTACCCTGACAAATATTATAACATACAAGTCCTCTTTTATGGACAATTAGAGAAGAAACAAATTATAATTAATAAGGAAGGTGACTATCATTGCATTTAAATGATTGCCTTTAAATCCATGGCTCCAATATTCACCCATATGCTGATGACCATCTAGTGGAAATGTGCCAGCCTTTTGGCTTCCTAGCACCATTGCAAACCCATCCTGTGTTTGGTGAATTTTCCAAGTTACTTCTCTGTTGTGCCTTCACAAGATGGATGCAAGAAACATTTTCCCTGCTTCCCTAGTAGCTGGGGCACAAGCTTGTGCAACCCAGGCTGTATGCATTAGACACAGGGTAAGAAACTTTGATTCAGAGGTAAGTGTGAAGAAATAAATGCCTTGGAATCCACTCTTGTTGGACTGGCCTCAGAAGCATTCAGCTTTCAGAGGCAGCCTGAGTTATAATGTTAGTATTAAGTGCCCAGCATCAGTGTTGCAAATTGTGGCATCTGTGCTGATCAACAACAGCAGTAATATTTCCATTTGGATCAGTTGTGGAGTAATTCAGGGGAAGTTCCTTGCTGCATAGCCTCTTTGCCTGATCCTTTGTTACCCCTAGAGCGCCCATAAATACCCACGGTGAACTAACTCTGAATTAACTATCAATTGCAAGAACCCTAGCAGTGAATGCACACATTAGCCTCCAGAGGCTGTGTTTGCACAAGGACCTGATGTACTCCATTGGATAAAAATAGAAAAAGTTTTACAATTTACAGTTAGCCTCCAAAAGACTAGATTTGGACACTATATTAAGAGGATTATAATATGCTTTCTGTAGGCCCAAGAAATTCCCCTGCAATGCACGAGTCATGAAGTAGATGTTAAGTTCTACTAACATTTGCTAAGTTAATAATTCTCTGTTTAATAATATTAATTAATTTCTTCAGGAGAGGTTACTTTATAGCTCAATGATAATTTAAATGTCAGTCTGAGGGAATTTTTTCAAAATTTCTTCAAGAAACTAAAAGTGTTAGTCAAGTACAGTGCTAGCAATACTACAGGTGCTAGAAAAATATAAGAGAACAAGATCATTATGTTTCGAACCTTGACATAATTTTAACACTATTGGAGAAAAACAATGCTCCTCAAAGAGCAAGTAGCACATACATCTGTGAAATTAAACACAGAGGGAGCATGTCAATGTAGCAAACTCCAAAGTCACTCCAACGTTAGTTCATATAATTGAAATAAATAGTAGAAGAGTAGCATCTAAAGACATTAAGAGCTAACATGGTGTGGGACACTGGTTACATCAGAGAAAAATCTTTAATTATAAAAAAGAAAATTTTTTTCACATGTTGGATGGCTACTGTGCTAGTCTTAAGATTTGTTGGATATGGCAATAGTGTACATAACATATGATGGGCATTTCTGGTTGCAGTGTCACTTAATGTGTGCTGGGAAGTCACTCCAGGGCTCAGAAACATACCAGAAATGTTTTTTCAAATAGCAAGTGGTTTTCTGCCACAGAAGCTGACTTGCTCTACGATCTCTTGATTTTTCCTTCTGGGGCTTACCAGAGTCTGTACACACAAAGTTTTTATTTATCACACATATTTTTAGTACTATTGGATATACGGGAGCAGACAAAGTGAGCAGCAGGGCATTTTGTTCTTACCTTTCTCGGATCCCCATTCAAAACTCTTTTGTGTCACTGGAAGAAGGGGTTAGAGCAGTAATCCTGAGTGTGAAATATATCACTACAGGTTACATTTAAAAATTTTGAGACTTATTTTATGTAGTTTTTGTAGATGTTTCATCTGGGCTTGAACAGAATAAGTGACTATTTTCTAATTTCATAGGTCAACCTTGTTAACTCCATTATTCCTATTCTTTATATTCTTCTTAAAAATTTTGATTGTTCTGGCAATTATTTGTAGAGATACATCATAACCTTTGCTAAGATGCTGGATTAGTTTATTTATCTGTAATTTTATTAATTATTTGTATAGTTCAGGCTTTTATTAGATAAACACATATTTAGACTTATTATATTCCTTTAATGAATCAAACCATTTCTCAGTAGAGAATGATGTTCAATATCACATAATGCTTTTTGATAGAAAGTCTATTTTGTTTGATACAAACATAGCAACCCAGTTTTCTTTATATAAAATATTTTCCTATTCTTCTGTTGTCAAGCTTTTATCATATTTATGTTTGAGGTGTGCCATTCATAAATTCATATGGCTAAATTAATTTTTAAAATCCAATTTGAGAATTTCT
>NW_007732987.1:6931-9511 GCF_000696425.1 Galeopterus variegatus | reverse complement strand
TGTTAGTTATGAATATACCTTATTTATGTAATCACTGACTGTCTCTAAGTATCACAAATATACTTAGAAAGAAACAACTGCAAATGTCTTGTTAGTGTCTATATTTAGATAAATTGAAATGAAAATGTCCAAATTTTTATCTTCACATTTTAGACTGCTTAGTTCATTTTAAAAAGCTTTCAAAACTGATTTAATTTGTTGAAATTTGAATTAAACTTATTTTCCCCAAGGCAAATACTATTATTCTTTTTAAATTTCCAATTATAAGAAAATATGCTTGGAAGTGTATTTGATAATTTCATTGTTTGCTTAGTGTGAACATTTGAAAATGGAATTAGAAAATAATGTGTATGGAATTTCTTTTCTCAACATGATCATGAAAAATGTGACCACCAGTTATTAATTATAATATAACATAATATATGCAAAACATGACTGTTTATTTGCTGTAAGATATCAGCTTATAGAATTTAATTGAACAGTGCCAATCAATTATATGAATAAAATTTTAAAATGTTTAATTCTTTGAAGTTTCTCTTCATTTTATAATCTTTCTAATAAGACAGCGATTCTTAAACTTTAATTAATTTTTGGTTAAAGATGGATTACTTGTTTTGTTTTTTATCTTCTTTATTGTTGAAGAGCAGAGGCCCTAAAATTTCCTAAAGTTAGATGTGTAAGATTTGGTAAGAATATCTGAGGTCTGTGTATTCTCTCACACAGAAAGGCTTCAATGGAATGATTGCCAAAGGCCCAGAACTTTGCATGGTTACAGGATTTACTTCATCTTAGGGGATCCTGCACTGAGAAACATTATGCATCACACAGGCTCAGAAGAGTTATTAAAGATGTCAATGAAAGAGACTAGCCTAACTCCATAAAAATTCAAAACTTGTAATTATATTTCTGATCACGAACGATGGTCCACAAACAGGTCCACAGACAGAGGGATAAATGAGAAAATAGCATATTTCAACCTCGTATTCTTTTCTTTTTCTTCAGTCATTTGTATCTCTTAAACTTCCTTGGGCATAACCATTTCCCTCCAAGGTATCAGTGACTTGTTGAGCTATATCTTACAGTGGTTTTAATAGAAAAAGTGATTTAGAGGATGCATTAACAATAAAGATGAATTTTGAATGGCTGCACATTACTTAAGAGAATAATGAGTTTAATAATCTTTTCTTACTCCCTTTTGCCTCTCTAAAATCTTTTGCTCCAATTGAATTGATAAATCAGCAAATATTTACTAACTACAGACAATGAAGACCAGATATTATAAGGAAATAGGTGAAAAATACAAAGTTCTAAAATAATATTCTTGCCAGTGAAAATTTAAGTATCCATTTATGTCTTCCTGGTCTTCCTTAGAGTTCCGGGCATGAAGGACTTAGACACTACAGGATGACTGTCTCTAATCCCCCCTCCAGCAAACAATAAAGCTTGAGCATAAAACAAAAGCAACTACCTAAAAGTCCTAGAGAGTAAATAGAAGCAGTCTGACTCTGGTGAAGAGTTCATGCTCTCTTGGAAAAGAAGGTGAGGATCTATACAAGTAAGTTCCTATAGTCTCATCTCTTAGCCTGGACAAAGTGCAGTCCACTTGGCAGCAGCCCTATGGGAGCACATGTGGAACCTGCAATCTGTGTCCTGGGAAACACAAAAATGAAGCCAGAAAAGGAACGACATCAAAGAGTATGAGGTAATTCTGCAGGAGACAGACCCAGAGAAAGAATTACCAATCTGTGTACCCATACTTTTGACTGACATGTAAAACATGCATGTGAGAAACAGATTCAGAGCAGCCTTACTACAGACAAAATATCGGAACTTAAACTGGAGCTGTCACGTGAGAGAAATGATTTCAATTTAAAATCAGCTCAGAAAATTAGCTGGCAAAACAAAGGAAATAATATTTACTGGAGAAAAATAGTAGAATCCAGAATGTTCACAACATAACACAGAGGATATCCAGAGTACTATTCAAAATTACATGATGGCCCAAGACTCGCAGCTACCACATGCCATGAGGTGAAAGCATGACTGAGCAGGTAGGTGCCGCCACCGCTGGAACCCCCCCCAAGCCTGGGTGAGTGCGTGCCAACCAGAGAGGCCCTGCAGAGAGGCCTGAGACTTGTGGCAACCATGCACCCTGAGGCGCCTGCATGGGAGCAGGTAGTTACTGCTGCTGGACTCCCAGCCCAGTCCAGTCCCCACAGCCCAGAGAGGCCTGAACCTTCTGTCCACAGGCACTGAGGCAGCCATGCCAAATTGGCAGTCCCAGCAGGATCGTAGCCAGACAATAGTGTGGAATGAGTGGACCATGAAATCCCTTACCACAATGACTAAACACCAAAGGAAAGATACCAGAAATATGAAAAATCAAGAAAGTACACCACCAAAGGGTAATAACTCTCAAGATCTAGATCCTATAGAACAAGAAGCCCTTGAAATGTCTGACAAGGAATTTTGAGTGATAATTCTAAGGAAACTAAATGAGATACAAGAAAACTCAGCCAGACAACACGATGAAATGAGGAAAAGTATACAGGACCTGAAAGAAGAAATGTACAAGGAAAT
>NW_007732987.1:5482-6495 GCF_000696425.1 Galeopterus variegatus | reverse complement strand
CTGAAAAAGAATGTAGCAGAGCTTGTCGAGCTGAAGAATTCATTCAATGAAATAAAAAACACAGTTTAACCAGCAAGATTGCAGAAGCAGAAGAGAAGATCTTCTGACCTGGAAGATGTGCTGTTTGAAATAACACAGGCAGACAAAAAAAAAAAAAAAAAAGAAAAAGAAAAGAAAAAAGAATTAAAAACATTAAAGAAAATCTAAGAGAGATATCAGGCAACCTTAAGTACTAAAATATCTGAGTCATGGGTATGCCAGAAGGGGAGGAAAAAAGAGATTGCACTGAAAACATATTCAAGAAAATAGTGGCAGAAAACTTCCCAGGTATAGTAAAAGACACAGACCTTCAGATTCAGGAAGCTCAATGATCCCCAAACGTATTCAACCCTGAAATATCTTCTCCAAAACATGTTACAGTCAAATTGGCAAAACTCAAAGACAAAGAGAGAATCTTAAAAGCTGCAAGAGAGAAGCATCAAGTTACCTATAAGGGAACCCCAATCAAACTAACTTCAGACTTTTCATCACAAACCCTAAAAGCCAGAAAGGAATGGGATGATATATTCAAAATACCAAAAGAAAGAGATTGCCAGACAAGAATACTTTACCCCACAAGGATATCCTTCTGAAATGAAGGGAAAATAGTATATTTCTCAGACAAACAAAAACTGTGGGAGTTCACTACCACATGACCACCCTTACAAGAAATTCTCAAGGGAATACTGGGTTGGTACCTGAAAAGTAACTACCACTGCCATAAAAACTCAAGAAAAATCAAAACCCACTAGTAAAATAAAAATGCTAAAAATGAAGAGAAAAAAAAAGTTTATCTACCACCCAAGAAACCAACAAATACAGAAGACAAACAGTAAATCAGAAATAAAGGAACATGGGCTGGCCCGGTGGCGCACTGCTACAGTGCACCGCTTGAGAGCGCAGTGGCGCTCCCGCCAAGGGTTCGGATCCCACATACAGACCGGTTCCCGCTCACTGGCTGAGCGAGGTGTGGG
>NW_007732987.1:0-4524 GCF_000696425.1 Galeopterus variegatus | reverse complement strand
GAAAAAAGACAAAAAGGAAAAAAAAAAAAAAGGAAAAAAAGGAAAAAAAAAAAAAAAGGAAATAAAGGAACAAAATACACTTAAGACATCCAAACAAAAATCAATAAAATGCTAGGAGTAAATCAATACTTTTCAATAACAACTCAATGTAAAAGGATTAAATTCCCCACTCAAAAGACACAGACTGACCTACTGGATTAAAAAGGAGGACCCAACTATATGCTGCCTTTGAGAGACTCACCTCATGTATAAAGACACAAATAGACTAAGAGTGAAAAGATGCAAAAAGATATACTATGCAAATAGAAATGAAAAACAAGTCAGAGTAGCTATACTTGTATCTGATAAAATAGGCTTTAAACTAAAAACCATGAAAAGCTATAAAGAGGGCATCTACATAATGATAAAAGGATTTATCTATCAAGAAGACATAACAATCATAAATATATATGTGTCCAATGTTGGAGCAGCCACATTTAAAAAGCAAACTCTATTAGACCTAAAGAAGGAAATAGACACTAATACCATAATAGCAGGGGACCTGAACACCCCACTATCAATATTGGACAGACCATCTAGACAAAGAATCAGCAGAAAAACACAAGATCTAAACAACACTCTAGATCAATTGGACTTGGCAGATATCTACAGAACATTCCATCCAACAACCTCAGAATATTCATTCTTCTCATCAGCACATGGAACATTCTCTAGGATAGATCACATTGTTAGATCAGAAATCAAGTCTTAACAAAGTCACAAAAATTGTAATTATCCCATGTATTTTTTCAGGTCACAATGGATTAAAATTAGCAATCAATAATAAACAAAATTCTGGAAACTATACAAGCACATGGAAATTAAACAGCATTATACTTAATGACATATGGGTCCAAGAAAAAATCAAACAGGAAATAAAAAAATTATTGAAACTAATGAAAACAATGATACTTCATACCAAAACCTGTGCAAAAGCAGTAGTAAGAGGGAAATTTATCACATCAAATGTTTACTTCAGAAGAATGGAAAGATGGCAAGTGAACAACCTAATACTTCACCTTAAAGAACTAGAAAAACAAGAACAATCCAAACCCAAAGTTAGCAGACAGAAAGAAATCTTTAAGATCAGAGCAGAACTTAATGAAATTGAAATCCAAAAAACTATACAAAAAATCAATGAATCAAAAAGTTGGCTTTTTGAAAAGATAAATCAAATTGACAAACTATTAGCATGGTTAACTAAAAAAGAAGAGAGAAGACCCAAATAACAAAAATTAGAAATGAAAAGGGTGATATTTCTCAGAAATACAAGAAATCATTAGTAACTACTTTAAACAACTATATGCCAACAAATTTCAAAATCTGGAGGAAATGGATAAAATTCTGGACACACACAAAAAGTGAGCCAAGAAGATGTAGAAAATCTGAACAGACCAATAACAATAAAAGAGATTGAAGCTATTATCAGAAGGCTCCCAACAACGAAAATCCCAGGACTGGATGGCTTTACAGCAGAGTTCTACCAAACATTCAAAGAGGAATTGATACCAATTCTCTACAAACTATGCCAAAAGATTGAAATAGAGGCAATTTTCCCAAACTCATTCTATGAAGCAAGCATCACCCTGATACCCAAACCAGATAAAGATACAACAAAAAAAGAAAACTACAGCCCAATATCCTTGATGAATATAGATGCAAAAACCCTCAATAAAATACAAACTAACAGAATACAGCAAAACATACGCAAAATTACACACTATGATCAAGTGGAATTCATCCCAGGAAAGCAATGTTGGTTCAACATATGAAAATCAATATATGTGATACACCAAATCAATAAAATCAAGCACAAGGACCATATGATCATCTCTATAGATGCTGAAAAAGCATTTGACAAAATTCAACACTCATTCATGATAAAGACTCCCTACAAGTTAGGTATAGACAGAAAGTATCTCAACACAATTAAAGCCATATATGATAAACCCACTGCCAATATCATCCAGAATGGGGAAAAGCTGAAAGCTTTTCCCTTAAGAACAGGAACAAGGGTGCCCACTCTCACCACTCCTATTCAACATAGTGTTGGAAGTACTAGTCAGAGCATTCAGAGAAGAAAAGGAAATAAAGGGCATCCAGATTGGAAAAGATGAAGTCAAACTGTCCCTGTTTGCAGATGACATGATCCTATATATTGAACAGCCTAAAACCTCTACAAAAAAACTCTTGGATTTGATAAACGATTTCAGCAAAGTTGCAGGATACAAAATCAACATAAAAAAATCAGTAGCATTTCTATTCTCCAATAGTGAACATGCAGAAAGAGAAATCAAGAAAGCTAGCCCATTTACAGCAGCCACCAAAAAATTTAAATACTTAGGAATTGAGTTAATCAAGGATGTGAAAAATCTCTATAATGAGAATTACAAGCCACTGTTGAGAGAAATTAAAGAGGACACAAGAAGATGGAAAGATATTCCATGCTCTTGGATTGGAAGAATCAACGTTGTGAAAATGTCCACACTACCCAAAGTGATATACAAATTCAATGCAATTTCCATCAAAATTCCAATGACACATTTTTTCTCAGAAATGGAAAAAACTATCCAGACATTTATAGGGAATAACAAAAGACCATGCATAGCCAAAGCAATGCTGAGCAAAATAAATAAATAAATAAATAAATAAATAAAATAAAGCTGGAGGCATAACAGTACCTGACTTTAAACAGTACTACAAAGCTATATTAACCAAAGCAGCATGGTACTGGCATAAAAACAAACACATGGATCAATGGAATAGAATAGAGAATCCAGAAATCAGTCCACACACCTACAGCCATCTGATCTTTGCAAAGGCACCAAGCCTATACACTGGGGAAGAGACTGCCTCTTCAGCAAATGGTGCTGGGATAACTGGACATCCATATGCAGGAGAATGAAACTAGACCCATACCTCTCACCATATACTAAAATCAACTCAAAATGGATGAAAGAATTACATATACACCCTGAAACAATAAAACTTCTTAAAGAAAACATAGGAGAAACTCCAGGAAGAGGTACTGGGCATAAACTTCATGAATATGACCCCCAAAGCACGAGCAACCAAAGGAAAAATAAACAAATAGGATTATATCAAACTAAAAAGCTTCTGCACAGCAAAAGAAACAATTAACAGAGTTAAAAGACAACCAACAGAGTGGGAGAAAATATTTGCAAAATATACATCTGACAAAGAATTAATAACCAGAATATAAAATGAACTGAAACAACTTTACAACAACAACAACAAAAAAAAACAAGTAACCCAATTAAAAAATGGGCAAAGGAGCTAAATAGGTATTTCTCAAAGGAAGATATACAAATGGCTAACAGACACATGAAAAAATGCTCAACACTCAGCATTCGGGAAATGCAAAACCACACTGAGATACCGTCTCACCCCAGTTAGGATGGCTAATATCCAAAAGACTGTGAATGATAAATGCTGGCGATGTTGCAGAGAAAAAGGAACTCTCATACTCCATTGGTGGGACTGCAAAATGGTGCAGCCTCTATGGAAAATGGTTTGGAGATTCCTCAAACAATTGCAGATAGATTTACCATATGACCCAGCTATCCCACTGCTGGGAATATACCCAGAGGAATGGAAATTATCAAGTCGAAGGTATATCTGTTCTCCAATGCTCATCGCAGCACTCTTTACAATAGCTAAGAGTTGGAACCCGCCCAAATGTCCATCATCAGATGAGTGGATATGGAAAATGTGGTATATCTACACAATGGAATACTACTCTGCTATAAAAAAGAATGAAATACTGCCATTTGCAACAACATGGATGGACCTAGAGAAAATTATATTAAGTGAAACGAGTCAGGCACGGAAAGAGAAATACTGCATGTTCTCACTTATTTGTGGGAGCTAAAAATAAATAAATAAATACACAAACAAACTGGTAGGGGAGGGAAGAAGACATAACAATCAAAATTCCTTGAAGTTGTTATGACAAGTGAACAGATAGGAGGTTGTTGGGAGGGAAGGGGGAGTGGGAGGGGGGAGGGAGGTTTCAGTAATGTGCCACAATAATCAACCACATTGTATACTGATAAAATAAAATAAAATAACATCTTTAAAAGAAGTAATAAAAAATAAAAAAAATAAAGTTAGTTAGAAAGAGTTTTTTAATGATTAAAAATAAAAAAAATACATTATGGCTGCAGAACCAAGAAAATAGAAAACAATCTGAAGAAAAATTAATCAATTAAGTATGGCCCTGGCATAAGCCTGGTTTTGGAAATAACAAGTATTCTACAGTGGTTATTATACCTATTCTCGATGAACTAACATAAAGCATGTTTTCAATGCATAAAAACTCAGCAAATAAATGTGAAATCCCAAGAGCAAATAGAAACAGTAAAGAAAGAGTTATATTAGGTTTTAAGATGGTGACGGGTCTGGAGCGGCCATGCCAGGAGACAGCGCGACCCTGAGAAGTGTGCGCTGTGATACCAGAGTACT
>NW_007732986.1:119876-120489 GCF_000696425.1 Galeopterus variegatus | reverse complement strand
ATGTGATTTGCAAAAATATGCAAATTAAAAACATAATGAGTTGCCACTTTTCTAACCTATCGGATAGGCAAGGAGAATGAGTGTATCCAGTGTCAGATGGGGTGTGAAGAAGCAAATATTTTCTTGCATATATTGATGCAGAATCGCAAATTGGTTTTAACCCAGCAATTTCACTTCTGGGAATTGATCACAAGGAAATAATTAGAAATGTGGGCAAAGATGTATGTTCACAGAGGTTCTCTGAAGTGTCATTTATTTAAAATACGTATGTATGGAAGACACACCGATAGGTAAAAGTAGGTGATTGGTAGAGTATGGTACCTGAAAACAGTAGGATGCTACAGAGTCATTCATTAAGTAATTTCAATTTAACTCATTCAACAAATATTTATTGGGCTCCTACTATGTTTCAGTTACTGTTCTGGGCACTGGGGATTCAAGGGAACAAATACAAATACCTGTCTTCACAAAGTTTGTATTCTAGTGGGCCAGAGAGTCATTAGATGACTAAAACATGTTAGATAACTAAGTGACCAGGAAATCAGTAAAGTGTGAAAGGGGGTAAAAAAGCTTAGCTGGAATTTATAGAGTGAGCTCCTTGAAGATAAGAACT
>NW_007732986.1:111180-118943 GCF_000696425.1 Galeopterus variegatus | reverse complement strand
TCCCCATCCCCAGAGACCTCTGTAGATCATCCACACACAGGCTGATGGCTTCGTGTGGGTATCTCTGTTTGAGGGCATGCTCCGGCCCCAGGAAAGAGCTTGGGTGGTTAGATAAATACCTCAGCTTTCTTGCATGTCAGGAAGACACTTCTGAGTTATATTCCACAAGGTCTCTCAAGGGGTTCCAATGGATTGAGCCTCACTTGCCCTCAGTGGTGACCTGCTCACTAACACACTCTTTATTGGTCTCCTCTAATCCCTGTCTCACTTCCCCACCCCCTTACAACACTTCCTGAGATCACCTTCAAGTACACTACTTGCACAAGGAAAAAAAGGGAGAGAGAGAGAGGGATGGATGGAAGGAAGGAAGGAAGGAAGGAAGGAAGGAAGGAAGGAAGGAAGGAAGGAAGGAAGGAAGGAAGGAAAGGAAGGATTAGTAGGGATGTATTGCAATTTTAGATAAGATGGCCAATGAAAGTCACAATGAGAGAGAGGCAGGTATAAAGTCCTGAAGGAAGTGAGAGAGCCAGGAATGTGGTATATGGGAGAAAAACATTTATGCATAAGGAACAGCATATGCTAAGGTACTGAGACAGGTGCCTACATGGTATGTTCCATGACCAGCAGCCACTGTGGTTGTGCAGAGTGAATGGGATGAAGCTAATGAGATACGAGGTCAGGAAGGAAAGGTGAGGGTGTCTGAGAGCCATGGTAAAATTCTGGTTTTTGCTCTGAGTATAATGTGAAGCCATTGTCCTGGAAGGCTCTGAGCAAAGAGGAGCTCATCTGACATTGGTTTAAGCACTACCTCTCTGGCCACTATGTCTGGAATAGACTGAAGGGAGCAAGGACAGAAACAGGGAGCCAGTTAGGAGCTTTGCCATAATCTAGGTGAAAGAGTGTGCCGAGTCAACATGATAGCAGTGGGGTTGGTAAGAAGCCATTAAGAACCATGTTGTAGGAGAATTATTATCACAATATCCTGGTAATTAGTTAAAAGCAAGCAAAAAAAATTAAAACTAAAACTATTTGTCATGATTTTGTAGTCCTGGAAAAAATTAAAGGACATATTCCCAAATAATCCCACATTTTCCCCAATAAACACACTGGTTCTTGGGTGATTGGTGCTTGCTTAAACCTTTTGTGTTTTCTGCATTATTTTTCTAATCATGGATAGAGGATTTAGAAGCTCAATAACCAAAGGACCAAGTCAGTGAATTCTCATTACCAGATTTTCTTGGGTATATCTGTGGGGTTTTGCCTTTCTACAGGTCTAGGTACCTTTCCTTTCAGAGAATAGCTTTCTCTTCCTTGCATTGAGAAGATAGAGGAAATCATATTACAATTGGTTTTTCAAATGACACTTTCATTGGTTAAGAACTAAGACTCTTTCTGCCAAGGACACATTGTAAAAGATGGCTTAACTAATAGTAACTGAGCAGTGTGTTGTATGTTGGGATACTCTCTCGAGGACACAAGTAAACACATTAACTTTTGTTCTTACATCAAAAAGAATGTGCGGTTTGCTAGCTCATTTTTCCTACCTGGGTCAAGAGGGACCGTTTTGATGGTTTATAGTGTCCAATAGCCAAGAATAGAGCATTTAACCTGTTGACTGAATGAATTCTATTTATTTAAATTAAATTATACCATCCTCTTGTTATTCAAAAATAACTGAGTGTTTTTATCACCAGAAGTGTTTTGCATTGATACTTGTGGGGCTCCAGGGCTTTTTAGACACACTTTCCTTTCAATCGTATTAGGAAACTATTCCATTTTCATTTATTTTCTATGCTCAGTGACTACAAAGTATATAAGAAAACATTTCTATAAAAAACAAGCAACAGAATAAGCTTGCTGAATTGTAAAAATACAGAAATGCTATGCAAATCCCTGTCTCTTTTCAATGCAGCTCTAAGAAAATGTTGGATTAGCATAGTGAGCTAATTCACACAGGCGGTTAAATCAAGTTCCCTGTGAAAGAAAAGCATGTTTTGGTTATTGTTAGGTAAATAATATGCAAATATGTATCATTGTTTATTTAAGGGAATTTCCCCAAATTTAGTCATAGAGTATTGATATCATTAGAAACAGTAGTAACAGTGGTGATCATAACAGTAAAGAGCTGATAGTGTATGACATCTGTGCTAAGCAGTGACTTATACTGTCTTCACAACAGTCTGGGGAGAGATGCACTATTATTCTTATTTTACAAATAAAGAAACTAAGTTTTAAAGAAGTTCAAAGATGTGTATTGCTCATGTGATTTGCCATTTAGCGATTGAATTCAGATCCACTTCGTGGTAGGATCTTCACTAGAAATTATTTAAAGGTTGTTTTGACATTTAAAATTGGTCTCGTCCATTGAGCTCAGTGAGATGACTTGATGCATACAGAAAAGTGGCAAAGCTGATTATGGATAAAGCGATCCTGGCACCCTAAGAGCCTGCTTATCTGGACATGCTTTACCGATTAGGAAGCCAAAGGACCAAGTTCTAGCACATGCCTTGGTCATTTCTAGTTCTGTTTCCTGAGGAAGTCTCTTAATGTTTCTGGTCTCAGCTTCCCTAAATTGAAGTCTGAGAAGGAAGATTTGGCGATCCTTTGGGTTTTATCTGTTATGACATTTTAAAATGACAATTTGGTTACTGTCACTAGGATATAAAGCCTGAGTAGGGTTATCAATGATGGACCTTAGGTTTCCACACATAAAAGCTTGATTCATCACAGCAACTGAGACAAGACTGGACTGAGGAGCTAGCCAGATCAATAATTACATTTATTCAAGGAAAAACATATCTAGAAGGAACCTTTGCTTTCACTTGTGATCAGCTTCATTTCCAAATATATCAAAGTAAGTATCTCTTGGCATACTTGTAATGAATGGATTCCTACTAGACCCGCGAATACCAAATGTAAGTGGACCCAGTCTTCATTTCAGTATTCTATCTTGCTCCTCCAGTGCTTAGGTTCGATACATTCTATATGATTCTAAGATTCTATATTCATCTAAGATTCTTCCTGATGCAAGCAGTAGAAAATTTGATCCAAATTGGGTTAAGCCCAAAGGAAATTTGTTGGCTCACATAACAACAATGTCCTGGGTAGAACTCACTCTGCATGGGTGGATTCAGGCTCCAACAAGTCAACTCTTCCTATTGATAGACAAGTTGCACTTTCACTTTCTATGTGGAGGTCCATGGCAGCTCTAGAGTCTTCCCTTATAATGGGATGGAAGCTACAGTATGGCTCTGAAGAACACCACCTGTGAAATTTTCTATGCTTTTTATTGGCTCTGACTAGACCACATGACCTTTCCTGAGCCAGTCACTGTGGAGAGAAACCTGTGATGTTCTGATTGGTTTTACTGAGCCATACCTCACTCCAGGTACTAGGAGAGGTCCAGGCAAATCCACCAGAAGCACCTTGAATGCGAGTTGCAGAGGGATGGTGCCCCACAGTAAAACGGTACAGTTAAAAGAAGAATACCAAGTAGGCAATGGACAACCAAAACAACACACATGCCCTATGCTATGTTTCAGAGCAAAGGATAGCAATCGTGCTTGGGTCTGGTGGCTGCTTCCAGAATGCCATTTTTTTCTAATAACTGAGTAAAACCAGAGAGAAAAAATACTTAGAAAGTCAATCCTTCTTTCAGCTTTGGTTGATGAGGACCTGAAGAGGTCAAATATTTGGGGCTACCCTATCTTTACCTGATTTAACTCATTGTTTATATTGGGATTTACAGAACAGACTAAAACAAAGGAATAAAATATTCTGCTTTCTGTCCACTGTTCCATCGAAACCGGCATCTGGAGAACTTGATGTAAGCAGAATTTAAACATAAGTATGTACCATCAGGAGTTTTGATTTTTCCCCCAAGGGGAACTTAATGGATATTGGCTATGTTTTGTTTGTATTGAAGCATAATTGATTATACATATTTTAGGGGTGCAGTGTTGACTACTATTATTATTTGTGTACAAAGGTGATGATCAAATCAGTATTATTAGCATATTCATTAGTGGCTTTGTTTTTAATTAACTAGACCTGCAAATCAGTAATCATTTCCATCTACATACTGTCACTTCATCATTTCATTATCCTCCCCCCCAATCTATTAAATTCTATAGCTTATTTTAAGAACTGGCTTAAAGACTGTTAAAATGAATATAGGAAAAATAATAAATACGGATATGTCATTCCTAGAGAACGGAGAGTAAGGCAAAAATAATTACCACTTCAATCATCACCTTAGTTTTATTCTGTCAGATCATCTCCCAGTTATGAAGTCATATTGCGGTGTTTAAAAAGTACAAAATAAATCCAACCAAAAGTAGAAAAGGTGACACTAGATTCCCAAGTGTGTGAGTAAAGCCTTGTATTACTAAAATTAACACACAAAAGAGGACTTGGGGTCTGCTGCCCCCAGGGACAGCTCGGAATTTAGAGGCTGGGAGAGGCAAGCAGACTGGATGTGGAAATAGAATGGAATTGATGCTGTCAGAGCTTGCAGCCTTTGGAGGTCAGTGCCCCCGTGGGCTATCACATCTGTCAGGGATTGCCCTCAGGAAATCAGTGGAAGTCGATGCAAATCCAGGCAGTTTCCCTGGCAACCAAATTAACCCATGGGGTCTTTTCAGGCTTAGGAACATTTTGGAGAGCTGAAATAAAAGCATCACTATGACAAAACTCTGGAGGGAAACTAATAAGGCATTCCAAGTCGAGACCATTTAAAATCAAAAATAGGTGCTCCGTTTCTCTTTTCTTTTTTTAAAATTTTTCTTCCCCCGACTCTTTCACTTTTGCTAGCAACTGTAAAATTTGTGGCATCTCGGTTTTTCAAAATCTGGGGGCTGTCTCTACTTGAATTAATTCTACATGCTCTTTCTGGTTGAGCAGATTCCTTTAATTCACACTTTCAAAATGATACTAATACCTATGGAAAATTTAGCAGAATTTAGTATATTAATAGTGAAAGAAGAAATCAAAATTTTCTATTTAACTCTTGGCTGCCTTTCCCCATAATTTGCCCCGCCATGACATGGAAGAGTGGTATGCACTTTGCACTCTGTCTGCACTGGATTTGCATTCTCCAGAAGAGTGCCGTGCAACATGAGATCCCATGGGATGCCCATGGCCTTGCCCAAGGAGACTTTCTGCAGTATACTTGGTGGCCAGTAATGTCAGGTGGGTCTTTATTACCCCAGTGGGCTCTTCTGATGTCCTGCTTTTCTCCTGGTGTTTCAAGCCTGCTCCCAAACCCCATGAGAGATGAATATGCTCAAGGCTTGTGTAGGTGTGGAAAGGAGTTGTAGGGGCCATACAAAAAACTCCTGAAGAGCAGGGGCTCTGAAATCTGACAGCCATGGTGTTGGGGCTTTCCAGTTACCAGTTATGTGACTGTGGATAAGTTTAGCTTACTTCTCTTCAACCCAATTTCTCCTATAAAATGTGGCATTGTGACACTGCCCTTTCTCCTCCCTCTATTAAAAAGGTGGAGGGCTTCTCTTACTAAAAGACTTTCCCCACACCCCAAGTTCAGACCGGTTCATGACTACAGATAGAGGGACTATATTTTGTGGCCTCCTAGGATTACTGTGGCCATGAGACTTAGTTGTGGCTAGTGGAATTTGAGCAGAATGAATGGGTACAGTTCTTAACCTTGACCTTAAAAATGCTGGGTGTGCACATCTCACACTCTTCCTTTTCCTTTTCCACAGCTGGGAAATGGTGACAACTGGAAAATATAATTTGGAACAGGGGCTTCTGACAGCAGAACCATTCTACCAGCTCCTTAGTGTGCACATCTCACACTCTTCCTTTTCCTTTTCCACAGCTGGGAAATGGTGACTACTGGAAAATATAATTTGGAACAGGGGCTTCTGACAGCAGAACCATTCTACCAGCTCCTTAGCACTCACCTTTGTACAATTGTGTAGGAGAAAGAAAAACCCTTATTTAGTCCATAAGCTTTCTTTTACTGGTGTTTTTATGGTATGCCTTTTTACATCCTTTTATTTTCAACATTTCTGTGTCCTTATAGTCACGGTTTTCTCTTGTAAGCATTATATATTTGAGTTTCTATTTAATTCAGTGGGACAATCTCTGCCTTTTAAATGTAATATTTAGTCTATGCAGTGTCTTCAAAAAGTTCATGGTTCAGATCCTCATACAGGCTAGCTGCCAAAAAAAAAAAAAAAGTTCATGGAAAGATTCATATTATTGTTTCATTCTATTTTTCCACAAACTTTTGAAGTCCTCTCATATTTACATTTAACAATTGGCATATTTGGGCTTTATCTACCATTTTTTTTGTTTTTTATTTAACTCAAATTTTTTATGTTCCTAGCATCTGTTATATTTTAATGTTAATATTAGTTTACATGTCCATCTCCTATCCTTAAAGACAAATAATGCATTTTGATTCATCCTAATAATAAAATTAGTTAAGCAATTACTCATTTCAGGCATTTTCCTAAGTATTTCATATGCATTAATTTACTTAATTCACATATCAATTCCATGAAGTAGGTACTGTTTTATCCCCATGACATAGAAAGGCAATTAGACACTGAATGAAAGGTTGACTTGCTCGAGGTTATTCTAATAAGATGTGGTAGAGTTCAAATTAGTTGTTCTATAAGTATCATCTGAATGTCAAAGGCAAGAAAGAGCCCCACAGGGGGACCCTTCACATCACCATTGCTGGTTAAGTTTGTTCTACTCGCCTGCTTTTCTTGAGGATCAGTTTGTGTCCAAGTAGGTAGCCAGTGACCATCGATGGCAATAGCGAGCCAAAGAAGTGATTGAGGTGAGAAGAGCTGATAGGTTTGTCACTCAACTCAACAGAAAAATGTGCACACAAAATATGACTTCTGTGCTGCCAAGACTTATCATTCTTGATGGAGTGGTTAGATTTGATGGCAAACTGCCTACTCCTTATTTATGGGCCTTTTTCTGTTGCCATTAGCTTGGACAAGTCTAGAGTGCATGGTACATATACTTCCCTCTGTCTCCTTGGAAACTCTGACTATCAGGAATTATCATTTTTTAAAAATGTCCTATCAGGTTCATCACATGCACCTTTGTCTAATTTACAGTTTCAGATTGCCTCCATCACACAATGCAAACATGCTCGAAATCCTTCCTGGTCCTGGGATACAGACCAGACAACCTCATAAAACAGTACCACACTGCATGATTTGGGATGATGGGCAGACTTTACCCACTTATGTATTATCCTTTCCAAGACTCCATTAAGATTGTGGTAAAGAAATGGAAAGAGTCTAAACTCCCTAGAGTTGTGAGACCATAGAATGACTCATGAATGGACAGGGTGCTGGGGCACATTTCTGGAAGACAAAAAACAGACAGAAGAACAGTGATGAGGGATGCAGGTTGGAGAAATTACAGAGACCTGAAAAGGGACTGTGGCTATGGAGTTAATACATAGAACACTGGAAAATGTGGAAACTCAGAAATGGTAGTTATAAGACTATGGAAGTAAGATGTGAGGCCAAAAAGAGATTGAGACAATCTACCTCCACCACAGCCCTGCATGAGAAATGCCTTTCGTCAGGGATTTATTTCCCTTGTGGAAAGTGGAAAAGCTCTCTAAATACCTGAGAAGCAGGCTCGAAGCCAAAAAGAGATTGAGACAATCTACCTCCACCACAGCCCTGCATGAGAAATGCCTTTAGTCAGGGATTTATTTCCCTTGTGGAAAGTGGAAAAGCTCTCTAAATACCTGAGAAGCAGGC
>NW_007732986.1:107061-109794 GCF_000696425.1 Galeopterus variegatus | reverse complement strand
CCTCATCCTTAAATAAATAATCAGTAAATGTTAGACATTTGAGAAAAGATTGCAACCTGAAAGAGAAAACCAAGATAAACTGAAGAAATTGGGATAATACAAAGGAAAAAAAAGGTTAGAAAATCCTCATTATTGCTATCAAGAAAAGAACTGTCACACTACTGCAACCACAAAACAAGAACAGAGTGTGACTGAGAAGAAACAGTCAAGGAATAAGAAGGGATTCTTATAAATCAAAAATAATTGCCAAAATGTAAGTTAAATCATAAAAGGACTGGTAAATTTAAAAATAAAGAAATAAAGCCCACACTAGACAGATGACTGTAAAATACAAGAATATCACAGATAACAGGAAAATCTCAATAGCTTCAAAAAATAAAAAATAAATTGGATTTAGGCAGCATGTTTCATATTGGCATCAGACTCCTCATCGACCTTACTGGAAGACATAAACAGAGCCTTCAATATTCAAATAGAAAGTTATTTCAAATCTAGAATTCTGCACCCTGAAAAACTATTGGACATGGGTAGAAAAAAATTATTTTCAGACATATAGGATTCAATTTCCTCCTTGTAACAAGGTGAATGGTGATCCCCCAAAAGATATGTTTATGTCCTAACCCCCCAAAACTATGAATGTGATCTTATTTGGAAAAACGGTCTCTACAGATGTAATTAAGCTAAAGATCTTGAGATGAGGTCTTCCTCAATTATCTGAGTGGTCCCTAAATCCAGTGATAAGTGTCCTTAGAAGACACAGAGGAGGAAAAAAACATGTAAACAGAGGAGGCAGATTGGAATGATACAGCCAAGGAAGCCAAGGACCACGTGGAGGCACCAGAGCTGGAAGAGGCAAAGAGGGATTCTCCCCAGAACCTCCAGGGGGAGCACAGTCCTGCCAATCCCTGGTCTTGCGCTTTTGGCCTTGAGAACTGTGAGAAGGTAGATGTGTGTTGTTTTAACCCACCAGCTTGTGGTGATTTGTTGCTGCAGCCACAAAAGACTAATATATNATAAACAGAGCCTTCAATATTCAAATAGAAAGTTATTTCAAATCTAGAATTCTGCACCCTGGAAAACTATTGAACATGGGTAGAAAAAAATTATTTTCAGACATATAGGATTCAATTTCCTCCTTGTAACGAGGTGAATGGTGATCCCCCAAAAGATATGTTTATGTCCTAACCCCCCAAAACTATGAATGTGATCTTATTTGGAAAAAGGGTCTCTACAGATGTAATTAAGCTAAAGATCTTGAGATGAGGTCTTCCTCAATTATCTGAGTGGTCCCTAAATCCAGTGATAACTGTCCTTAGAAGACACAGAGGAGGAAAAAAACATGTAAACAGAGGAGGCAGATTGGAATGATACAGCCAAGGAAGCCAAGGACCACGTGGAGGCACCAGAGCTGGAAGAGGCAAAGAGGGATTCTCCCCAGAACCTCCAGGGGGAGCACAGTCCTGCCAATGCCTGGTCTTGCGCTTTTGGCCTTGAGAACTGTGAGAAGGTAGATTGTTGTTTTAACCCACCAGCTTGTGGTGATTTGTTGCTGCAGCCACAAAAGACTAATATATCTCCTTAGCTGTACACTTAAGGTATTGAGGATGGGCTGTAACAAAATGGGAGAATAAATCAAGAAAGAGGAAAAAGTAGAATCCAGCCTAGAGTGGTTTCAACCCAGAAGAGTAACCACAGAAATTCTGGATGGGAATGAGCAGCCGGCCTGGAAAACCAATAGTGAAGCAAGGAGTCAAGACCTACAGGAGGGAGGCAGTCACCAGATGCCACCCGGGAGACACTGCAGAGCACCCGGGTGCATTCAAGGCAGTTGGTGCAAGGCATGAAGGAAGACACATACAAAAAAGAAAAACCACAACCTTTAAAAAATGAATTATACTCATAAAATGCTCCTTGGCTATGAAGTGAATATTTACAGCATTGTAAAATGTAATCACAGTTTATTGATTTATAAATATTGGATTTAAGCTATCTGTAAAGCAAGAAAGTCTTAATTAAGGTTTTGAAAAAAACAAGCTATCACAAATGGGGGTGTGAACACATAATAAAGTAGAAAAATAGAAGGGATTGGAGGAAAGTAGAAAGAAGTAACAGAGGTGATCATAATCTTAATGTAAACAGGGGAATCAAATGCAATTTGTAGTGAATAAAATGATAAATAAAGGTGAGGTGAGACTATAATACTCAAAGTTACAAATATTACTAAGGCATAAACTAAAAATAGAAATATGATTATATTCTAGGGAAGGGATATAGAACATTGCATTGTTGAGCTAAGTCCTCATCTCTCATATCTAGTAATAAATAGAAGTCTAAAATTGATTGATCAAGAGATAGCTATATATCCATGTATTTAACAACATAGCTAATTAAGCAATAGAAGAAATAAATCCAGAAAGAGTTAAAATAAATAAAAATTGTTGCCTCTGGGTTATAGCATGTTTATGACAAGGAGTCACCCAAAGGACATTTCCTTTCAGTCTAAGTCCTTAGGCACTATTTCATGTTTAACTATGTAAGTGTGTGTTGATTTGAAATATTCAGTATACTTATAAAGCAATTTTGAGCTTTCACTTAGATTGTAGAAGACTGAAAAGAATGTCCCTTCCACATTTGCAACAACAAAACACCAGACAATCTGCCAGTTCACAATTTTTCTTGAACCAGAGAGCTGTAACTAATGTGAAATCTAGAGAAGGACAGGCACATTTAAGA
>NW_007732986.1:100208-106205 GCF_000696425.1 Galeopterus variegatus | reverse complement strand
TTTCTTGAACCAGAGAGCTGTAACTAATGTGAAATCTAGAGAAGGACAGGCACATTTAAGAAGAGATGGGATCTAAGCACTTAGCTGTGGCAGATGTGGGATGCCAAGCAAGCTATCAAGAAGTCAGGGAGGCCAACTGTGGGCTATCAAGAAAGTATACATGCCCTGGGACCCACACAGGGGAACCCACACCCCCTCGCATGGGTGTTACAATGTGCTCATGGGAAAGACTGAAATCAGGACAAGAGCCTAAAGTAAGCCTCCCTCCTAGTGCAGGCCAGGGAGAGGGGAACCCACCTGTGTGAGAAATATCTGAAGCCCACCCAGACCCTTCCCCCTGTCTCCCTGTGGAACGAAGCCTTAAGCCACTGGGGGAAAGGCAACAAACCTTGCCACCTTTAACACACAGGTGAAGACCTACTGAATCCCAGGAGACAAGGATCTAAGCCCAGATCATTAGGCATCCTTGTATATGGTGGAGGGGCAGTATCACTGAGAAGGACCCACCCCTGTGACCCAGAGACATAGGATCTGCTCATGTCTGAGGCTGAACCAGGAAGGCAGGGTACACCCTGCCCATGACTCCACCATCAGGCTAGCGAGTGTCAAGTAACAAGTGGTCATCCTCATTTGGAGCAAGATCAAGAGCATGGGAGAAAGAGGCCTTCTCTGAAGCACCCATGTACAGGAAACAAAGCTGAGAGCCATGCAGATATGGAGAAAAATCTGCAGCAAACCACCATCCACCCTAAACACAGTCCTAGAGGAGTTTGGACACGGGGGGGTTTAAGGGTAACCACAGCAAAAGCAAAACCCAAACCCAGTTCCTCTCCTGGCTAGTTTGATACAACTCTGCAAACTAAAGTCCTAGCATGTAGAGGTGCGCCCATTTCCAGATTTAAATGCTATATACCTCAGTTGCTACAAGTTACACGCAAACCTCTAACTTTCCTCTTTTCCTCTGGGCTCTTTTCACCGTAGACTGGCAGTGCCGGTCAACACTGTCCTTTTGTTCTGGAAGGCAGCAGAATGCAGTGGAAAGGTCGTGCCTTTGATGTCAGACACAATTAAGTTCATGTATCAAACATGCCACTCGCTACTTACCCTCAAACATCAGTTTCAACATCTGGGGACTTTATACCCATTTCAAAGGATTTTTATGACAATGAAATTACCTACCGGGTATAATGAACTTACCATCATAAATCACTGACGGTACATAGAAAATGAGCAGAGACTTGTGGCTTTTTTAACAAGGCTTTTACAATTATTTTAATTGAAGGATTTTTTTAAATTGTTAAGGCAATTAGTATATGAAAGGGATACTACTCATATCTAATAGATGGGAGTTGGGTTGGGAGATTTTCTGCATAGGAGGGATCACACAACGAATTCTTCTGCATCCTCCATTTGGCCTGATGTTTGAATGTCTCACTGTAGCTGAAAAACCTGTTTGTAATTATTTGAGGGAGAAACTAACTCCATATTATCTATAAAGACAAAGTATTTTTATCACTATTTTCATATGTAATTGATTTTGCCAAGAATGCAACCGCAATGCAATCTAAGGGAAAGATTGTCTGTTATTCAAAACGTTACTCAGAGTCATTCACCATTTTGGAAAATTATATTGCTAATAGCACCGGTGCCTTAGCTTTTGAATTGCCAACACAAAACACCTGGACCAATCTTTTTTGTAGCTATTACACTCGTGGTGACGCTACATATAAGTGCAGATGCGAACTTTTTCATTGTTTCCTAGTGCAGTTGTTTGATGAATTACATATCGAAATGCATACTTATCATAAATAACTTTTGTTTTATGTTTCTTTTTTATTACATTTAGGAATATATATTTATTTTTTAGCACCATGTGCACAGGAAGGTTACATTATCTATAAATTATTCAAGATGTTTGAAGAAGTGTTGCAAAGGCTACATATAAGAGGGAGTCCTGTTAGACTCACAGAGTTTGATATAAAAGACAGCGTCTGCAGAATCTTTTTTTCTTAGAAATTTATTACCTAGTTCTGTAGAAATCATTGTATTAGATGTCCTAGTTCTGTAGAAATCATCGTATTAGATGTTCTCAATCATTTAATAATATACTTGTTGACCAACAGATGTAAGTTCTGTATAAAATCAGCCAATTATGTTAAGCTAGCATATCTGCCTGTATTTATCATTAGCCTGAATAGAAATGCCTTTAAAATTGATTTTTTGAAAGTGTTTGAATGAATTTTGTTTGGTATTATACTTATTCAATAAAGAATTTAATTAGTGCTAAGTATGAACTGGAGCCTGTTACTAAGCTTCAGCAAGCAGTGATATCCTAGGTAGGGATAAACATCTGTTAAATTGCCCTATTGTACATGTCTTGATGAAGTTTGTATGTTAAATACATTTTCAAAAGAGAAAGGGGGCGGTGATCCTTGGGTCTGATGGCTGTAAACCTCTAGTTTGAGGTTGGTCTGGGGTTAGCGTCCTTCAGTGCTGAGAGTTTCCACATAAAGGCTTTAATGTAGATCTTTCTCCTCTACCCCGGAACTTCTGTTTTGTGGCCCAGGTTCCTGGTTCTTTTAATATGAGGACTCTTCCTAATATACTTTAAGAAGCAGTGCCCTTGTGCCTTAAATTTCAGCCAACCCGATTTCTTCTGTCCAGAGGGGGTCAAACTGAAACTGTCTCTCAACTTGTCTCTGCCCCCATCCACTGCTAACCCTCTTTGCTTTTTTCAGCTCTCACCTTGGCCTCAACTCACTTCTGGCCACTAGTAGTTAACTAGAGATCAAAATCATCCCTTTGTGAGCTGAAAGCAGCACTTACACAAGACACCAAAGATGATCAGAGAGTATGAAAACTTTGTAAAGACCTGAGGTATGTAATTAAAGAGGGGAAAAAATTCCTCTAAATTTCAAAGAAAGTTTTGCAAACCTTATATAAGTAAAATAAGTAGACACTAAATAAAGTAATGTTAAAAAGGTTGGCCAAAATTGGGGTAAGAGATTTATTCAAGGAATTCTTAAAGCTCCTCATCATTTTAGCTGTTAAAATCCAACCAGAGAAATGACGTGGATCATTAATCTTTGCCAGGTAAAAGTGTCAGCATCTAGTTTTACCATTTTAAATACAAATATATTCTTTTCATATTTTTTTATATATATAACAGCTGACATTGGACATAATGATTGCACTCAACAAGTATTTAAAATTTGTCACTGAAATTTTTCTCACGAAGACTAGAATATGTTTGAAAGAATAAAGCTCCAAGTAATAGAAGGAAAGGGCTGTCAATAATGTGGCCTGTTTAGTCTGGGTGAGGTCAATTTGAAAACACACAGGGAAAATAATAATAATAGCAACTATTATTTATTGGACCTTATGAGTCTAGCAACTCTAACTTTATCATCTTTTATTTATCCACAAATATTTATTAAACACTAACTATGTGCCATGCCCTATGCTGGGTACCAGGATACATCAGTGAACAAAACTGGTAATATTCCCTGACTTTATGGAGCTTATATTCTGCACAACAACACTTTGAGTCAGGGACTGTTACCTGGGTGAAACAGATGACAGAGAATTGGATTCAGTCATCTGGGGCTTTTCCAGGGTCACGTAGCTTGCTAGTGACAGAGCAGAGATTGGAAGCCGTGTCTGCCTGGCTTCATCACTAGTCTACCCTGCTGTACTGAATGGGCTCTTTCTAGTCACACACTCAGCTTTGTATAGCTAGAGGAAGGCCACCTGTTACACACAGAACCCTTTTCAGTTCCAAGAAAGACCTCCTTTGATCCCATTAAGTAAACATAAACAGGCCCCAGAACACAGTCACAATATCTACCTGAGGACCAAGGGCATTTTCTGCTCCAAACTTCCTGCTCACTTGTTTTCACATCACTCCAGGCCAAACTGGACTCGTATGAGAAACTGGGGGATAAAGAGGGATGGCTGAATTGCTTTTATGTGTCCCAAGGATCTCATAAGAATGAGAGAGAAATCCACAAAGAGCAGAGCCTAGATCACAGAATGTCACTTTAAACTTTCTTTTCCTTCAAAAGACTTAAGAAATTGGGAACCGTACAAAATAGGTGAAGCCGCCAATAGCTTTTCTTTTCTTTCTTTTTTTTTTTTTTTTTTTTTTTTTTTTTTTTTTACACGTTGGTCATCTGTTTTAATTAAAGGGACAAGAGGGAATGACTTTGAAAAATTATGCCATTTGTTTCAAAGGTACCCAGTGTCCAGGTTCTGTGAACAATTCTCACAGTGTCACGGAAACAACTCGCCTTAAATTCTGGGGGAATTTCATGTCTAAATCCCTACCCTCCACTTCAAACCACGCGTATTGCCAAAAAAGGATGTGAAATGCTCTCCCTGACAAGATTTGTATAGATTTTTTTTCCCAGGAGTGACAGAGAAGAGAGAAATGCTTCCTCAAAAGCCTGCCAACCATGGGAAAAGAAAGCTTTTTCTCACCCTCCTCTGCCTCCAGAAATGAACGTAGTGATGTCACTTCTATTCTGATGTCAGTTAGAATCTGATGAATAAAATTACACTGAAATGAAATGACTTTAAAAAATGATAATTACTCTGTTTTTTCAAAGACCCCTTAATAAAAAGCACAATCAGAATGTTGTCCTTCCTCTGTTGTTTTGCTGGATGGACACTGTTAATAAACTCAAGAACATCTCAAAGGAGACTGGAAGCTTCAGTGCAGTCGTTGTCTCAAAACACCCACGTGGTGCTCAGGTTCCAGGATCTGGGACAAGCCAGGTGAGAGCTAGGAGAGCAAACCCAGGCAGACTTAGAAGGCCCGCACTAACAAAAGAGTTGCTTTGGCCAAACTGCTCTGGGTAGTCAAGTATAGGATGGCAAATCGAGTGAGTTGCAGATTGTGGGCATGTGCCTTTCTCTGAGAGAATTTATAGAACCCAGGAGAGACTGGGCACAAACAGTACTCCAACATAATAGATGATGGCTAAACCACTGCATTCTCCTAAAGTTATGAGCACAAGCCTGGCAAGCTGGTTTTCCATAGCCAAAAAAAGTAGGGAATTGGGGCAAATTAGAATGTCTCTTGGTTCATTTACTTATTTGCACCAATCCTATGCACATTGTGGCCTGGGGAGACTGATGGAGCCATAGAAGAACCCATGCATAGTAGATTAAAGTTAGAGCTGGGTTAGGATTTGGATTCTTTTGCTTGTAAGTTGTATAACCTCGGGCAAGTCACTTGATCTTTCTGAGCCCATTTTCCCCATCTAATAAACAACTCAAGTTGTTGTAATTACTAAACAAAATGAACCTCTAAAAATGCTTATGCACAGAAGCTATTGCAAAATGGGATTTCCCTTCCCATTAGAAAGCTATAGACTGTTGAGTAGCACCTAGTAGATCATCTACTATTTGTCATCTAATAGGTGACGAATTTGAGATTCAAATAAACTGGATATTTTGCCCAATGGGGTTTCAGAGGGCATAGGCTCTGGATTTGGAGAGAACTAGGTTAGAGTTCTCTTTCTGCAGTTTGCTGAATACATTATTTTATGTATCACTTTTTTTTTAACCTTTTTTAATCTTTGTAGCAGTTTTAGTTTTACAGAGAAATTTAGCAGAAAGTACAGATAGTTCTCATACCCTCCCCCCTCCCACATATACAGCTTCTCTTATTATTGACATGTTACATTTGTGTGGTACATTTGCTTACAATTATGAATTTAGCACTGATATATTAACTCGATTTTATATTAGGGTTCCACTTTGCATTGTACAGTTCTATGGATTTTGCCTAAGGCATAATGTCATGTATTCACTATTACAGTATCAAAGAGAATAGTTTTGCTGCCCTAAAAATCCTCTGTGCTCTACCTATTTATGACTCTCTCTCCCCATCCTTCCCTCATCCCTGAAATCCTGGCAAATTCTACTCTCTGCTTCCGGGTGTTTAGCTTTCTTATAAGAGTGAGAACATGTGATATTTCTCTTTCTGTCCCT
>NW_007732986.1:96962-99846 GCF_000696425.1 Galeopterus variegatus | reverse complement strand
TTAGGGTTCCACTTTGCATTGTACAGTTCTATGGATTTTGCCTAAGGCATAATGTCATGTACTCACTATTACAGTATCAAAGAGAATAGTTTTGCTGCCCTAAAAATCCTCTGTGCTCTACCTATTTATGACTCTCTCTCCTTCCCTCATCCTTGAAATCCTGGTAAATTCTACTCTCGACTTCCGGGTGTTTAGCTTTCTTATAAGAGTGAGAACATGTGATATTTCTCTTTCTGTCCCTAGCTTACTTCACTTACATAATGTCTTCCATGTTCATCCATGCTGTTGCAGATGTGATGGGGTTTCATTCTTTTTTTGACTGAATAGTATTCCATTGTGTATATATACCACATTTTCTTTATCCATTCATTTGTTGATGGACACTTGGGTTGACTCCACATCTTGGCTTTTGTGAATAGTGCTGCAATAAACATGGGAGTGCAAATGTCTCTCTGATTCACTGATATTATTTTGAGCAAATTAGGTGGTCTCTTAAGTCTCAGTTCTCTTCTCTCAAAAATGGATATAATAATAATAATACCTACTTTCTAAGCTTATTAGGAGTATTCAATAAGTTATTACAGGCATAACCTCAGCACAATGCTTGATGAATAGTAAGCAATACCTTTTTGGTAAAATGAAAATATAGCATTATTCTGCTAAGAGGCAAGATGTGGCTTGGAACTAAATACTAGGGAAGAGCAGATAATCATGACAGTAGGTGAGGAAACAGGGATGGGGAAATGAGCAAAAATAAACAGGGCTCAGACAAGGAATGGGCCTTATTGGGCTAAGAGATGGCTCTGTCGCAGGGGGCTTTGCTGTGTTCTCGCAGGAGCACCCACATTTCCTAAGCACCTGCTGAGATCTTGCAACTCTGCTGTCTACTGTGGGCTGAGTTGAATAGAAGGTAGCCCCATTTTTGCCTTCATCCTGAGAGCTGATGATCCAACCAGGAAAAGTTGAATAAGCAATCGTGAAAAAGGAGGAGATTGGCTCAGCTGGGCAACCTTTGCATATGACAGAAAGAGATAACTTGAGGGGAGGGCATGTTGGGCTATTTAAATGGAAAACACTCTAGCTCTGTGGCCCTCCTGGCTGCATCCATATCCATCCTATCAGGGACCCTGTGCCATAAATTAGTATTGGCAACACAGATTTATCAAATAAACTTGCTTTCCTGGCTCGAGATGATGCCTCATGTATTCGTTATGAGACCTGGCGCTTGGAGGACAGAGTTGAGTCTACTCTATGACAAAGGCCAGGCTATTTGCAGCAACCTGGAGATACTGGTTTAGACCAGAGATTTCTGAAAACTTTTCTGTGCGTGAGTGCTTTGCAGCATGGGGATACCTATGAATCCCTCCCCCTTAGCCTACTATTTTGAAATGAATAAAACAAAATGCAGATAATTGCAAAGGAAGCCCATTATAGTAAAATACAGTTATCAAAATATTAAAAAACATATCTGTAATGTAATTTGTGCATCTTTTTAATGAATAAAATAATTAGAGCTAGCTGTGGATGTTGAGCCTAAGTGATTCTTTGAGATACCTGCAATAATTATAATATAATTTGGCAATATTGTGATTTCCACTACTGACAAAGTCACAGCTACTGCTTTTCCTACTATGCTTTTTGCCAACAGAGAAATGCTGGTTTCAGCTAAAAGTCAGTGAAAACGTCATACTGATTTTGCCTATCCAAGTTCATGGACGCTGAATTTTCTCCATGAACTTGGAGTGTTGTGGATTCCAGGTTAAAAACCCCTGTTTAGACACAGACAACAATAAAGTTGCAACAAATACTCTCACAACCAATGTTTCAGATAGCGATAAATTATGACCTAATATCATTCTATCCAAATATTCACTTCAAGTAAGAAAAAAAGACAAAGGACCTGTATTCGTCTGTTCAAGCTGCCATAACAGAATACTACAGACTGGGTGGCTTAAACAATAGAAATTTATTTTCCCACAGGTCTGGAGGCTAGAAGTACAAGATCAAGGTGCCGGCAGGGTTGGTTTCTGGTGAGGCCACTCTTCCTACTTATAGACAGCTGCCTTTTCTCTGTGTCCTCACATGGACTTTTTTCTGTGGGCCCACACTACTGGTATCTCTTTTTCTTGTTATGAAGACACCAATCATGTAGAGTTGGAGCCTTACCTTTGTGACCTACTTTAACTTTAGTTACCTTCTTAAAGGCCCTACTTCCACATGCAGTTACATTGGAGTGCAGTGAGGGTTTCAATATATGAATTTAGGGGAGAACAATTCAGTCCATAACAGGACCACTCAACAGAGATGCTTAACAGGGGGCCCACTATCAGATCCAGTCCAAAAATCAAATTTGCATGTCTCCATAATGTTGGCCCATGCATTGATTTTGAACTCTATAAGTTAATTTTGAACCTTAAAATGTTGAGATGTTTCAGCCTAACAGATCTGATTTTCAGCTTCTCTAAGCTTGGAAACATTGGCTACATGATTCCCAGAACAGCTTCTGATCAGCAAGAAGAAAGAGCAAAAAGACATATCTTCACAAAGTTTGATTTAATAAACCTTTTAAAGCCTTAGCCCCATGCCTTATTATTGGTGGCGGTGATGGCCTTACCTCATTTCCCAGTAGGGATATTGTGACATCACCACATCTGTCAATCTTCTTAACTACTGTCCTGAATTAAACAAGGGTCTGGGTATGTAAATATTCTTCCAAAACAATATAATATGCATGGAAAGAATGAGGTTGCACAAGATAAAAATAATCTTTAGGAAAGAAGAGAAAATAGCACTGAGTTGACTTTTGTGAATGTGGACACAGAAAGTGAATTATCTTTTTAATTTCTTTGTTATAAATTTTACACACACTGGAAGGAATAGAAGG
>NW_007732986.1:90237-96342 GCF_000696425.1 Galeopterus variegatus | reverse complement strand
TTTGATAACAATCATACTAGTACAACACATTTGTCCTTCACTCTAAGTTTGGTAAATGTGGACTTTCATACTTAACTCTTTCTTGTAGCATGAATCCACAGTAGAAATTTTACCTGCCCCGAGGACCACTTACAACCATAATTTTTAAAACTTTTTTACTTTGAACAAATTTGAAACTTACAGAATATTTGCAAGAACAGTCTAAAGAACTACTGTGTACTGTTCACTCATATTCATCAACTTCAACAATTCGCTACATCACTTATTATCTCTCTTTGTTTCTCTTTCTCTGTGTCTGTTCTTTCTGTCTACAAATGTGCATAAACATATAAATACTTATATACATACACCCACATATATATAATTGTATGTATGTGGATACATACACACACACAAACACATGTTGTTATTGTCATTGTTATTTTCTAAAACATGTGAGAATAAGTTGCAGTGAATTATTTTGCCCTGAGAATATTTCTATATTTTCCAAAAAGTGTTAACAATGGTTAAGTTCCTAGAATCACCTAAAAATCTGTTTAACCCACAATATTTGCCAAATTGCAGCACTGAACAGTAGGAACACTGTAGGAAAAAGAGGGCTGAAAGAGACCTCATGTGTCTTTGGTGTAGCCCTACTTAAAATTTTGAGGTAGAAATTTTTCCTTAACGTGGTCTTTTTCTATTCTAGGAATATGCTGAGGTCTAAAGGCACCCCTGTCACTCTCAGATTTTTCCTGGACCATACAACCTTTGGCTTCCCCAAAAGTACTACCTGTTATGGGGCATCCACCCATCTCCAAATGCCCCTACCCCTCACTGTAACTGACTTTGCCTAAGTGTTATAAGGGGGTAAGCTGATTGACTTAGCTTATAATAATAATGTGTGAAGTACACTATTTATATTCTCATAGACATATGCATTTTTTACAAAAACTTTATCGATACAAATTAATTTATCATTGGTGAAAATAAAAGTGATAAATAGAAATAAAATGAAGGGACAAAGGCAGCAGGATAAGGAGAAACATTTTCCAGTTGGAAATTGACACTTAAACATGAAGATGCTGCCTCCATAACCAACTATCTGAAACTATTGCTGCTGTCCACAGCTTCTTTTTTTTTTTCCCAAATATAAATCTAAGAAATCGCCAAAATAAATGGACACTGAAAATTGGCTAATACTTTGACATTTATATAAACAAGAGCCTAGAAATATTTGTCTGACATTTATTTAAACACTGCACATGAGAAGAATTAGGAAATATGACTACTTCTCTCAGAGTAGTGACTCTGTTATGTTGTACTATGCAGTTCAACTCTGGCCCCAAGTTTGCATCCTCCACTCAGCCTAAAAAATGGGCCAAACCTTCTTAGAAGGTGATCTATTGAGGTCAGTTACTGTCAATCATTGTGACCATCCACCACCCCCAAAACACACACATACTAACACCAGCTAGTTTATCAAATTTACCCTGACAACCACATTCAGCAGAGGTTTACAACTGATAACCTGTGTGCATTGTGTTTTGCCTGCTCATTAGTTCATAAGGAAAACTGAATTATATGCCAGCTTAAAAAATCATGAGATTTTAGCATAAGAATCTGCATTTCTCTTATGAAAACCAAAAGATATCCTGATCCTGGGCCTAAATTTCTTCATAACAGTAACTGACTAGAGCCCAGTAAGCACATCCCCAGGCATGACTGTGCTTACCACTGCCCACCCGCTTGGCTCTTCTCCCTGCCCTGACTGCTCCTGCAGGTGGGGAAGTCTGCAATTCTAACGTTTAGAACTTCCCCTAAAAAACGTCTTAGTAAATACAGATATTTTCCGTGCCTTTACTTTTCCAGTGATATTTTATCTTTTCCAGTGGTATTCTTTGATATTGCACCTTGGTAAACTGCCCAGATTGACTGGCCATTAATTGGGGTCTGTTTAAACCCAGCAAATTCTCTAAATTACACAGATTTTTAACAAGTTTCCATGGCCCAGCAGTCGTTAAGGTAGAAAGACAAGGGATAAAGAGCAGGGACTGGTGCAGTAAAGGGCTGCCTTTATAACCTCTTCAAAATTATGCCAAGGGCGGACTGTAAAAATGTAGCATGCTGATTATACAGACCAGTTAAATAGAAGTGAGCATGCTGGTTTCTCCCCTTTTCTGGAACATCTAAGTGGTGTTCTTGTTATTCACATTGTGCTTCCTCTTAGAGAAATTCGAACAATTGATGGAGCAAGACCAGTGGGAATCAAAGCCCAAACTCCAGTGTTCTGTCAGACATAAACTCTCTCAATGATCAATTTCTATCATTTAATCAGGTCATTTTTTAACTAAGCAGGAATCTGTCAACTGGCCCTCATTTCATGCCCTGTAGCTCTGGTTAAAAGATTTTTTTTTTTTTCTTTCCTGTTGCTTCCTCCAGTGTTAAATTGGCAATTTTCAGAGGAGCACCTCCTGCCAATTATTAATGAGAATCAGCCTTGACTTTTGCAGATTGAATTTTGTAAATTGGTATTATCAAAAGTGAGAAATGGCATAAAGAACTACACAAGGGAGAAAAATTAAGAGTGTCCCTGAAGAATATAGTCCTTGTCATATCTTACTTTAGACAAGTGATTGCAAGCTTTGGGTTTGGACATAGCATGAGATAGCTTATGATTCTCTTCCAGGTTCAGACACAGACCTTTCCCACCCTGATCTATACATGGGAACTGTACATTTTCATCACTATATACCTCTAAGGCATTGCAAGGATTAATGACTTAGGGAGCAAACCACACACTAGGATGCGAAAGGTCTCATTGCAGAGGAAATTATTGCCACAATTCTTTGAGCATTACATTGTTCACCCAAAGAGGTGATGCCAATGAACTCTACCAGAGCTGAACCCAGCAGAAGCCCTTTTCAACTTGCACGATTTACTGTGTCATGATTTTGAGTGAGACAATTTATTTTTCCAATAAATACTTTTTTCATTTTCTCTGAAAAGAAAGGTCAATTGTTGGGGGGGGGGTGCTTTCTACACTGAAGTTTAAATTGGTCTACCCTATCTGATTTGTAGCTAGCATTTCTTATTTTTCTTCAATAAAGAAAAGATGATTTATGGAGCAAAATTTGACAAAGAGTATCAAATCTTGCTGATTGACTTTGACAATAATGCTTCATGTCATCCAAATACATAAATCTACTTTATTTCAGCATTATTTTATTTTCAACATGATGTTGTTGCAAAATGAAAAAGAATAGTACACACTTATTGAATACTTGAGTGGACCATGAACTGTACTAAGCAGGCACTTTAACTGCATTGAGTTAATGTCATACTAAAAGTTAATATTATCTTTTTATAAAATGATGAGGACACTGAAGCTCATGGAGATTATACAATTTGCCCAATGTCACACAGCTATTAAGTTGTTAAGTAGAGGATGTGGGAGTCAAACCAGGTTGGCTACCTCCAGAACTGTACTGAAAGTGAGGTTGGGGAAACTTGCCTCCGTGTGCACTCCTCCTTGTGAGCTCATATCATATTAGTGAGGCTCTGCAGTTTTGAAATCTGTCTAATTTCCTTGTACCTAACATTTCCCAAAGTTATTTAACCATGGAAACTCTTCTCCCTGAAATGCTGTTTAATGCTAGAATCCTCCAGAATGCAGTCAGGAAGCCTTGCCTTAACCACCAGGGTACACATCGTCTCACCACACACCCTCGCTTGCTTGGCTCCTTGCCTGGGATGCCCCAGCTCAGTCCACTCCAATATCACTCACCATTTAAAGCTTAGCATATTTTTAAATTTCCTTTCGGAAATCTCTCCCAAGGACTCAGAATGATCTCTTCCTTCATTTGACAAAAATCAAATAAACAAAAATCAGTTTTCCAGCACTAGAACATTCTCTTGTTACTACTGGTTTCTATGTCACTCTCGTCCAGCTGACTGTGAGCTCCTTAAGGGTCCACTTTAATTGCTGAATGCATAATGGCTACTATAGAACTTGACACAATATGGCCATTCAATGAACACTAATGGAATAAATTATTGTCCTTTTGTAAGCTAGGAAATAGATGAAAGTGTTTCAGAGTTACCCACTGTTCAAGAACATGGAGGTGATATAAAATGGTGAGAAGTTAAAGAGGACGAAAGAGGTTAAAAAAAATCAAGCTAAACAAAAAATACTAGTCTAATCTCTGCTTTTGAGATTTGTAACTTTATTTTTTGCCGGTGTAGAAATATGGATATGACATAACTTATAGCAAAGACGCAATAGCATTTTTTTAGGTTTCCGATGTGCTGGTCACGACTCTCTTTTCACATGTTAACGTATAGAAGAACATCCGCAACAAAGTAATTACAATTCTCAGACACAATCTCTACCAACAAGGAGGAAGAAAGTAGAAATTTAATTCCCAGTTTATGGAATGCTCCAGTGACTTCTAACACAGCAGGCAAAACAGATGTTGCACTGACTTCCACTCACAAGAATGTGACAGCCACCTTGATTGCCCTTTTCCAGCCACTTAATCCGGTTATTTAGAGAGGTGGTGATGCTGATGCATCTGTAAGAGGTGGGCTGGCATAAATCTTACATTTTTCTAAGGAGAAAACCTCCACCTTTTTTCATTAGACTGTTGCATTATTTCTATACTGATGCTGAAAAAGAAGAGAGGTGATTTAGATTACCCAGGATTCTAGAATAAATGGAAAATCTGCCAGCATGGCAAATAAGTAATGCTGCTATTTAGGGGACATGTGCATAGGATCAAATTAACAACAGATGCCCATAAAGTGTTCTTTCTCTCTTCTTATCACCTAAGAATAAATTCTACATCTTTTTTTTTTTTCTTTTTCACTTATTTATAGATCTAACTCTGCTTGGCATTGATGAGGCCTGGCATACACACATAGATAAGGAAAGGTCTTTGTCCTCAGATTGTTCACTATTGATTAGAAAAAAACAGATACACAAATAGCTAACTACTTTCCATACATATAATGGCAAAACTTCAAATGGCTTTCATCCAACAGGGAGAGGACCAATACTCTGCCAGGCTCAATGATGTATTAACAATCCAATAAAGATGACACCGGCTGTCAGCCACAGGAAATATTAAAACAGGGAACAGAACATTTTCAACAATTCAGTTAATAATTTCCAGAATGTGCTTGCCAAAGCCCGCTCAGCATCTTTGGATCACGTTGAGGCCCCTGCTTAATTACTTACTGAATAAAATTCTCACTCGTGTTCAGCATTGCATGGTAGTATGGTACAGTAACTAAGAGTTCAGGTTCTGGAGTCAGGCCAGCTCTAACTTACCTACTGTGCAGTGAGTGGGTAACTCATTTCTACTTGGTTTCCTCATCAGTAAAATGAGAGCAGTAGTAGTACCTACTCACAGGGTATGGAGAAATTTTAATGAGATAGTCTATATCGAGTGCTCAGCACGTGATAAATGTAGAAATAATGGTGGTAGAGGAAGTTGTGCCAGTGGTAGTAGAAAAATAGTAGAGAGGTACCAATTCTAGCTCTTGGTTTTCCACAATCAAATACATTGTTAAGTTAATCAATTTGTGTGCAATATATGTGCATATATATTGTGTATACATATATATATTCATATGCATACATACATGCGTATGTATATATATATGATTTTAATTAGGGTGTCAGTTTGAAATAACATTTCTTCCATTTATTTGATAGTGGACAAATTACTTAATCTTAACTTTGCCTCAGTTTCCCCTCTATAAACTGGGAATAATAATAACACCTACCTCTCAGGGTTACCTTAAGGATCAAATGGCATGAAACACGTGAAATAACTGATACGTGGCAAGTGATCAATAAGTGTTAATTTTCAAAAATACCTTCTGAAAAATACCTTTCATTAAATAAAGTGTCTTTATTTCTATAGTAGGAAAAATTTCTATAGTAGGAAACTTCCAAATTCATAAAAAAAAAAATTGTTCCTGACTGTCCCCTTGAGTTTGTTAAGTTCCATTGAATTTAGGAGGCATACACGGAAAGACACACCAACAGCTCTACTCCTAGAACTAATGCACAGTTTCCAAAGTGTGAGAACCTTTCCAATTAAAGCCTAAAAACTCTGA
>NW_007732986.1:87390-89635 GCF_000696425.1 Galeopterus variegatus | reverse complement strand
AGAACTAATGCACAGTTTCCAAAGTGTGAGAACCTTTCCAATTAAAGCCTAAAAACTCTGAGTTATTGTTATTGAAGTTGAAAGTATAGAAATCTACTCTGTCACAGTCATTTTTGATAAAAACTACAATCTATGATGTTTCATAAAACTTGCTTAATTCAACATTGATGAGAGATACTGAAGATAAATGAAAGGTATAGAAATGGAAACCTTTCTAATCAGTCATTTTGTCAAGACTAAAGGACAAGAATGATAGTCATAAAAATGGACTAGATGTGCATAAAAATAATGCACTAGAAATAAATGATTAAGTATTTTTATACATTTAGCCAAAATAATCTTAGATCTATAATATAAAGCTTAATTCGTGTGTGCCTATGAAAGATCAGGTGCACTTGTTCATTAAACCCACCCGAGCAGGGCCCAGGTTAGGGTTTGGGGAAGTAAGGTCTATATACATACATCCAACAGGAGTAAAAGAAAGGACAAGAAAGCTTGTTTCACCAGACCTGTACAAATTGCCTCTCCTTCTTGAATTGCTATGGTGAGTTGCAACATTGAATCATACCCCTAAAGGAAGTTTTATAGCTGTGTCATGTTGTTAGAAGCACAAAAACAACCCTGGAAAAGAAAGAATAATTCTATAGTGTGAGTGTGGGGATGCCACAGGTGGACCAGTTTTCAAATATCCCTTTGTTTAAGTCAGTAGAAGGGGCAGATGTAAGAAGCTGGCCCATTCTCCAGCTTGGCCAGATGGCTAGAGCTCAGAGGGGAAGGAGAATGTACTTTACCCTGTACTATGGATTTGGTCCTCACTGAGGAGCTTCTGCAAAGCACCGGAGATGGGGCTTTCTCTGTACTATATTCATTTTTCCAGGACATTTGGGAATGATAACTTGCTTGAAGAGTGATCTGATGAGTCTCTCAAGTCAAATTATTTACCCCCTTTAGAACTTCTGATTTTTCATGCCCTCCACCCCTTTAGGTGAGTCCAGTAAGTGTTTTAGTTCTCAGTGTGAGGGATTGCGTGAAACCACCCAGCTCTACCCAGCCAGGTTTCCTCTAGTCTAGAGGGGTGCTTGAACACATTAGAATCTCTAGGCATGGGTCTTCAAGCAATCATATTTTTCAGTCCCCAGATGATTGCAATGTTCAGCCAGGTGGAGGAGCACGGCCCAGTCTTTTCTTGATTGAAGGCTTCAGCCTCATGCTATCCTGTTGTCATTTAGCTCCATTCTCCCAAACAATAACTACTAACAACAGTGTCTGCTGATTTACCAGTAAGCTTAGAAAGTCTTCCTGCTGTCCTAGTCCCATTGGCTGAAATGACTCCTGACTTGTCTTGGGTTCAAGCACTCACTTGGCAACTATAGCTATTTTAGTTTTAATTTTTAAATTTTACTTTTGGTCTTCAAGCTAAATAACAAATTAAACTGATATTTCTTTGAGATTTGTTTATATCAAAGGCTCCCAAAGTGTGATCTCCGACCAGCAGCACCAGAATACCTAGGAACTCATTAGAAATGCAAACTGTTGGGCCTCACCCAAGCCGCAATGAGTCAGAAACCCAGGGGTTAAGGCCCAGAAATCTGTGTTTTTACAAGCCCTCCAGGGGATGCTGATACACAGTAGAGTTTGAGAACCAATAATTTAGATTCTGTGGAATGTACCTCCTGATGGTTTTTAGACTGTAGCTGGACAAGGCTCAAAAGATAAAAATCTGCATGTTCCTACTTTTCTAGAGTTCTAAGACATCTACAAGGAACATGAACTTTAGCATGTCTCTTTCCTTTTATTTAAAATTTTAATCCAGCAGTCACAAACTCAAATGCTCCTAGAGACCAAGAGTGTAAATAAATAAGTGGGCTGAGCATCAGCATATGTCCTTAGGGTGTGGTGGGATCCCAATAAAGCACAGAGCACATGCCACAGTTAAGATATTGATAAAACTCAGTCAAAAACCACTATGCAGACCAAAAAAACCATATCTTTGTGATCCCAATTTGTCCTGCAGCCAGCGTGTTTGTGGTCCTGATTATATATCTTCTCTCTTGCTATAAGATAGGAGATAAGAGTGCCTGTTCACTCTTTGACTCATGTTTCAAAAACATGTTTAGTCCCTTAATAAATTGAATAATCTTGCCTCAATACTTACATATTCATGCAACCAAGGTGCTGTTGCAAGGAACCCCAAGCATTTTCTAATTGTTAAGCTTTCCCTTTTCCACTTGAGAAACTGTTTTAG
>NW_007732986.1:67278-86883 GCF_000696425.1 Galeopterus variegatus | reverse complement strand
AACTCTATGCTCCACTGTAGTCTCTGGCCCCTGCCATTTACCCTGCTTGCTTCCTGGGCCCGCTGTCTATGAGATAACAGCAATCTCACACCCCCCAGGGGCCAGAGGCAAATTAGGCTCCTAAAGTGACCAACGGACGATGTCCCACAATCAGGCCATCCTAATCAGCAGGACAGCATCCCTCATTTACATAAGAGGACCTGAACGGGAACCTCAGAGGGAAAAGGGTGGGAATTTAGGCTGTATAAGGGGGTCTTTTCCTTTGTTCTGGGAGACACTGATCTAGGAGTCTTTACTCCCAGTACTCTCCTTGCTTGCAAGCAATAAAGCGCTGTAACGTCAAAAAGAGCTGGAACACCAAAAAGAGCTGTCAACTATTAAAAGAGCTAGAAAACCAACATTGGTCTCAGATTCCTCTGTGCGAGCGCCTCACAACAGCACATGCTGACTTTGATACTGGGTCGAATTCTATGTCTGCAGACTGATGACTGAATTATGTCCTAAAACACCTGAAAGGACACTTAAGGTTGAAAGAATGTTCTTCAGATAGTACAGGTACTCACTTATCAGTTGCTTGGGAATCCAAAGATGTTTCATTTTGCTTCACCTTCCTCTCAACAAAATGTTCTTACCGTACATTGCCCTTCAAAGAGATGATAGTTACCTCACATAAAGGGGTTAAAATATAGTGACATTTATTATGAGGGAATTTCAAAAAGTTCATGGAAAAATGAAATTAAAATATAAAAATAAAAAATGCAAACTTCATTTCTTAACACAAGTTGCATTAAGTTGAAGGCGCTTTTATAAGTGGTGATACCAGCCATTTAGTCCATTTCTAAAGAACCAAGAGTCCTGGGATATTAACTATGTGAATGCAGTCTTTTTGCATTATTAACTGAAGAAAAATGGCTGCCTTTTAAAGATTTCTTAAGATTAGAAAACAAAAAGAAGCCAGAAGGAGCCAAATCAGGACTGTAAGGTAGATAGATGCCTAATGATTTCCCACGAACACCCTTGCAAAATTTCCCTTGTTTGATGAGAGAAATGAGCAGGAGCATTCATTGATGTGGCAGGAAAGGACTCTCTGGTGAAGCTTTCCCAGGCATTTTTCTGCTAAAGCTTCAGCTGACTTTATCAAAATACTCTCATAATAAACAGATCTTGTCATTCTTTGGCCCTCCAGAAAGTCAAGAAAAATGCCTTGTTGACTACCCCAAAACACTGTTGCCATGACCTTTTTTCTTGGCCAATCTGCTTTGCTGTGACTGGACCACTTCCACCTCTTGTGGCCATGGCTTTGATTGTGCTTTGTCTTCAGGATTGTTCTGGTAAAGCCATGTTTCATCTCCTGTTACAATTCTTTGAAGAAATGCTTCAGGATCTTGATCTCACTTGTTTAAAATTTCATTCTGCTCTTGTCTGCAGCTGATCTGGACACAACAGTTTTGGCACCCAAAGATCAGAAAGTTTGCTGAACTGTAATTTTTCAGACAGAATTGTGTAAGGTAAATCAATTGAGATGTCTGTGGTGTTGGTTATTGTTTCTACTGTTAATCATTGGTCCTCTTCAATTAGGGCACAATAAGGTTAATTTTTTTCCTTTTAAATTACTGTGGATGGTCTGCCACTTCACGCTTCATCTTCAACATTGCCTCATCCCATCTTAAAACGAGTTATCCATTTGTAAACTGCTGATTTCTTTGGGGCATTGTGTCCATAAACTTCTCATAAAGCACCAATGATTTCTTCATTCTTCCACCCAAGAGTCACCATAAATTTGATATTTATTCTTGCTTCAAATTTAGCAGAATTTGCGTTGCTCTGATAGGGGCTCTTTTCAAATTGATTTTTTATCCTTCTTAGTGACTCAGACTAGATTCTGTTTGGACATGTTATAACAAATTACTACAAGTTTATTTGGTGCCAAAAAAAATTGAAATCCAAGCATAGTTTTTTCATAAAACACATTTTCCATGAACTTTTTGAAGACGGTTCATATGTTATCCATAGCAGTGCCATTTGAATTTGACAGAATTGAATCCTGAAGTGGAAATTAAGCACTGCCAAATGCCAGGTGTTGGCAACAGCTTATGGTGAAGGTGTGATCAGGTCTACTAACTATATATCCATGTAGTGTCAGAATTTCTAGTATTACTTGTTTTGCTACTATTTTTTTGTGTATAATTAAATAATTTTTAGTATATTCACAGAGTTGTGTAACCATTATCACAATTTCAGAACATTTCATCACTCCATAAAGAAACCACATACCCATTAGCAGTCATCACTCAACCCCCCTCCACAAACTTGCAGCCCTAGGTTACTATTAATCTACTTTCTGTCTCCATAGATAGGCTTATTCTAAATATTTAATATAAATGGAATTATACAATATGTACTCTTTGTGACTGGCTTCTTTTACTTGTAGTGTTTTTTTCTATTGCTGAATCATATTCCACTGCATGGATATGAAGGTCTTATTATTCATTCATCAATTGATGAAAATATGGGCTGTTTACAATTTTTGGTTAATATGAATAATGTTGTTATGAACATTTGTGTACACGTTTTGAATGAATATATGTTTTTTCTTCTCTTGTATATATATATCTAAGATTCAAATGGCTAGATTGTATGGTAACTCATGATTAACCTTTTGTGGAACTGACAATTTTCCAAAGTGACTGCACCATTTGCATTCCCACTGGCAGTGTAGGAAAGTTCCAATTTCTCCACTTTGTCTTTTAAAGCCATCTTAAGCATCTATGTAGACATGAAGTGGTATCTCATGATTTTGATTTACATTTTCCTGATGGCTAGTGTAAATTTGCTACTATTAAATAAAAATACTTGTGGAAGATTTTCCATGCACCAAACACTGGGAATACTACAGTGTTGCACCTATTGCTTTATTATCCACATATGTCGGGAAAAAAGTAAGGATTTTGATGGTTTAGTGAAGCAGCTAATGTTTATTGAGTGCTTGCTATGTGCCACGGATTATGTTTAAGGTCTTACAGGTATGATCACAATTATCTGTCATAATAATTCTATTTTTAGGTAGTATTTTTATTTCTCTTTAGTTATCTTCACGAGAACCAAGAACAAGAAGACCAAAACTAAACATTCAAGAATGTGGTCTCAGCCTCAGTCTGGGTCTCATTGAAAATGAGCACATTTGCTCATCCATATCCTTCTACACACAGCAAGATGTGATTAAGTCCAAATTTCCAACTGTGGAATATGAAATATTTTGGTATTGCTCAATGAATTCCCAATATTAACTCTTTGGATTTTAAATGGGTTTTCTTGGGTTTGTTTGCTATAATTTGAATTTAAATGATATCTGTGACAGTAACCAAAGTACCATGAAATTTCATTTCACATCGGTCTTATTATTAAATTGACAATGTTACATATGTATTTATAAACTCATCTTCTGACATTTTCTTTACCTGCTCACCATTTGCAACCAGTTTACTGACCCAGAATAGATGATAGATTAATTCTAATTACCAATATGGATACCCCTTTTGAAGTTCCCATTGATTTGTTTTTGTCAGTTAACATACTATAAATGTCAGTGCTTCTTCTGGTTCTTGAAATAATCTATACAGATAAAAGACAACAATTTCCTGAACATACTGATTATTCCCCACTGACCAATAAGGCAAGAGGATTTATGATGTCAAAATGAGATGTGTAAAAGAGCTGATGATAATACATTTCTTCTCCATTTTTACATTGACTAGACTTTGCTGTCAGAATAATTTTCTTTTGGTACTTATTGCATTGGTAATTCCACCTTCTAAAAGGTAAGGAATTTTTTGTCTGTCATATTTTTCTAGCAGTTTTCATTGTTGTGTGTACCATTTAAATTCCCAGTTCCCCTCATCTAATTTCTTCATAAGTGTTAGTTCCATATCTCTGCTTGTTCAGTGAATTCACTGCTTAGTTAGACTTACTTCTTTCAGTCACTATAAGAAAGATGATATATCTTAAAGATTTTTAAAAGGCCAATTTCTAAAAATAACCTGAATAAACCCGTTGAACAGATCAACCATATTTTGTGATTTAGAAAAATTCTGTCATTAGGATAGCTAGTTGTAACTAAAGTTTATATATTACTCCTATATTATCTTTTCATTCCATGTTTATCTATTAGTGCGCCTTATTATTTTTATTTGCCTATAAACTGATTTCCCCAGTTCACATTTGTTGGCAGAAAAATTCAAATTGAGTTAATAGAAATGTCAAAATTATAAAATATTCCCCGGTAGTTTTGCTTTCAATAACATACAATTTACTCCTGCGGGAAAAAAAGTGTTGCCTACTGTAGGATCAGCTCATGCCTAGCAAGCATGTCTCCTCTTTCCTATACCATGCTCATGACAGACATTGCTAATCAATCATGGCACTCTTTCCCAAGCCTTATCTTTGAATCTTTCTCATAATTGTTATGTGAGGCAGCCATTATCAAAGAGTGAATTCCATTCTAGGTCAAGTGTGTATGCCTTTATAAATTTGAGAGAAATATTTGTAAGTAGCATAAAGATTGCAACTATGAGAAAATCTAAATAGTTTAAAGAGATTTAGAACTCTTCTTTGAAGTCCTATAGA
Source organism: Galeopterus variegatus (assembly GCF_000696425.1). Lineage (NCBI taxonomy): Eukaryota > Metazoa > Chordata > Mammalia > Dermoptera > Cynocephalidae > Galeopterus > Galeopterus variegatus. The sequence goes on along the minus strand of NW_007732986.1, from coordinate 82,260 downwards.
ATGAGATGCTGAGCAGGACTCCTCTCATTGGTCTAGAATTGCAGACTAGGACCCAAAGCTGGGATAATAAAAGTATTAATTCTAAAGCTAGCAGCCAAAAATGGAGAAAAATGCCACCTCCAGGGCTTATTAAATATCAGCCAAATTGGCTTTAGGAGCCCTCCAATGATCTAGTCAGCCTGCACCTTCAACAGTACATATAAGCATCTGACTTGACAGGGAGTCGTGAAATATTAGCCTAATGGAGCGTGCTGTGACTTTTCTCTCCTTACCTGTGGGAGAATGTGGGGGCAATGACACATAGCAATTGAGAGGACTGCAGGAAAAGGAGAAAGGCATCAAATGGCCTCACTGGGGTTCTGCTTAGGCAAAGGATTTGCTGACCTGTCCTGGACCTATGTAGACAGGGATGAGGAGAATCTAAGAGAAATGATGATGCAGATAAAAGTAATCTCAGTGTATGAGGTGAGCCATTGGAAGGTAGAAAGGAGCGGGATGATGAAAGACTTCTAGCAGGAGCTTAATCTTCTACATGAGCAAGCTTTGCAGGGCCTCCAGCAATCTATAAATGTACTTAAGGGGAAATCCAGCATTTGGGCATAGCCCTGACTCCACTGTGGGTCCTTGAACAACATGTCAAGCCAGAGCTATAAAGTGAAGTAGGTATACTAGATTTGGTAATAGCTAAAGGTGATGAGTGAGAAAGAGAAAAGCAGATGCTGACACCAAGAGCCAGCCTGGCACAGCAGCTAGGCTTGGGGTTGCCATGGCTGTCCTATCCTTCACAACTAGGCCATCACGTTCTCCTGTGGCACATAAACAATTTTGGAGAACATCAACATGAGACAAGGCTGCTCCATGATGAAGTGAGATAAACAGAACCCCTTCATGATTTCGTCTAAGCACAGACAAAAGCAAGGTCACCATGCAAACCACAAAGTTCCAAACATCCTCTCTCCTGGCTAACAAGAGTGACTGTTGCTTCCTTACCAATGACAGCTTTAGCCTGGCACAGAGAGATTTAGTAAAATACCCAATCCTAGAATTACCAAGGTCACCATGCAAACCACAAAGTTCCAAACATCCTCTCTCCTGGCTAACAAGAGTGACTGCTGCTTCCTTACCAATGACAGCTTTATGGCACAGAGAGATTTAGTAAAATACCCAATCCTAGAATTACTTCCACTTCCTGGTGGCGCCCAACACAGAGCAAAGCCCCACTTCCTTAAACCCTTCCCACAATCTTAAGCTCTTCCTGAAACCACCTAGCACAGCCCAAATCCTGTAACAAGTCCATTCTAACACCTTCCTTCTGAGATACTTTACAGTTCACCATGGCATGGATTCTCCCACACCGCAGCAAGTAAAAACCCCAGTTTACACACAAATGAATTCCTGGTGGTCACTGACAGAGGAAAGTTTTAAGTTCTGTCAGAGCTGTCCTTAAAGGACAGGAATGATTCAACAGCACAGAGTTGAAGACAGTTACTGGAAAAAATTAGACCATTTCATACCAGTGTGCTGTCCAGCTCACACTGTTCAATAAACTAGTTATGTTTATTACACTCTTTGCTGAAACTGAAGATACAACTGCAAACTCCTGTCCAGCTCCTATCTACAAATTTCAAATTGGTCATGTCCAAATTAATTGGATGTGACTGCCTATTGCTCATTAACGTGCTTAAACTGCTACAAAATATTTTTTCAAGATGAAATTTAGCCTTGGGACAATTTAAAAGCAGGAACACATCTAATCCTCACAGGCAGGGGTGATGGCTTTGTTTCTTCTATGTCCAATCCAAATCTGCCTCTGTTTCCATTTCCATAAAACATATATAATCAATGTCACCTGACTTGCTTTGACATGTATAAATGTAGCAAACATACTTAAAAATTAAGTTTGCAGTGGTAGTTGCAAGGAAATAATAAAAAAAAAATGTTCGAAAGGACCAGACTGGCTTGAAACTGTGGTCAATTTGATCCAACGTAATCTTTATTTGCATGCAAATAACCTTAAATTTTCTCACCCCTGTACATTCCACTTGTCTCCTTTCCCCACTTCCTAATAAATGGATGGGTAAATATAAATTAAGATATGCTTACCATTAAGCTAGAATGTTTCCCCCTTTTTTCTTTTTTAAAAAAGTCTATTATAATGCTGACACTCACTTAGTCTAGTACTTACCTTCTCTCTCTATGCTCGGCTCCACCCCTGAGTGCCTAATCTAAAAATATCTTGGATTTCTATTAGGAAATAATATGCTTTCAATGCCATCATCCCCAAATAGGGTATCCCCCACCTTCCAAGCACTCCCCCCACATTATATTCTCCTTAAAAACATATATGCATCATGTATAATTCTAGCTCTCTTGAATGAAATAGACACTTCATTCAAGTGGCTTTCTGCTAAGTTTTTTTTATGAATAAAGATTGTGAAATCTGCCAAACTTTACTTCAACTTGATGCTCTCCATATTCCTTTCTACAAAGCAGAAGGATTTGGAGGAGATGATAAGTTTATGTCGAGAATATCTTTTTTTTTTACGCAACAAAGCTAAAATAAGTTGTCGATATAACTGTCTTTATTAATGCTGCCAACCCATTTGAAACCAATCTCAAATTCTTTTTGAAACAACACTGGATAGGAATTAAATAACAAGGTAATTAAATAAATAGATAAATGACCGAAATAACATTCAAGAAGCAAGCTTGCTCTTTACATCACCACTTCTTAACCTTAAAATCCAGTAAATTTTGTAATTATTTTATCCTCCATTAATAATTTCACTTTCCTTTTTGAAAATCTAAACATTTAATTCTAGAAAGTAAATATGCATTTAAAGAAGTCATTTTTATCTCAGTCCAGATTTCCAGAGCATCTAAAAACCTGCCAGTTGAAGCTCTTCTAATCAGATTACTTTTATGTATGAAGGTCTGTCCAAGCATGATACGGGAGGATGTACTGCTAATGGGAAAAACCATATGTTTGATTTCTCTCAATGGCGTGTATAGTATTTAGATTATCATGAGCTGACACAAATGTGGACAGGCTGTCAAAACAGATCTCCTTCTCTGTTTTAGTTCTGGCCTTGAAGCTGACACCACGAGAAGTGCCAGGCCAGCAGAGCAGGACGTGATAAAAAGTTGTGTAACTAGTTTTGTGAACTCTTAGCTTATCACCCACTGTGAGGGTATTAAAAAGGAAGTTATCGGTAGACACAAAAGGGAGACATATATTGTATGTTTCCAGTCATATGAGATACCTAGAACAGGCAAATTCCAAGACAGAAAGTAGAATAGAGATTACTACAGGCTGGGGGTAAGGGAGAAAGGGGAGTGAGCATTTAAGGAGTACAGAGTTTCTGTTTGGGATGATGTAAAGGTTCTGGCAGTGGATAGAGGTTATGATCACACAACATCATGAGTGTACTTAATGCCACTGAAATGTACACCTAAAAATAGAATGGCAAATTACATTATATATATTTTATCACAATATAAATAGGTAGATAAATAGATAATAAATAAATAGAAAGAGGATTTTAAAATAGTGCTTAGAAATAGAAGAAACAGAAAGAAGTGAAGGACACCAGATGACATCAGTGGGCAGTCTCCATCCCTGTATGCACCGACCCAACAGGTTCCAAAAGCAAGCGTGCAATTAGTGTGCACTCTTTGACTGCAGGCTTTCTCTAGTCCCCTGAGCTCACCTGGCCTGTGCACAGGCCGAGCGATAGTTCAGGGGATATAACACCCGATGGAAGCAATTCTCAGTGAATGGCAGAAGGGAATCAATAAATGTCCCAGCTCATCTTTCCCCACAAGGATGAATCCAGGCATGTGCAACACTGTCTCCCAAGGGTCCCCAATGGGAATGAGTCCCAGCTGCCTGCAGTGGTAAAAATTGCTTGATAATTTGCCCACTAGTGGCATCCTGCTCTTCCCTGTCTCAATCCTCTAATAGAACCTCTGGGATCACCTTTCACATGAATAACTTTCACTTAAATCTTATCTCAGGGTTTGCTTCTGGGAGAATCACTGCTAGTTTGAAATGTGGAACCGGGATTTGAGGATGCAGGGTTGGTTCCTGACACACACAGAGACACCTGCCTGGCAGACAAGCAGAATCTGAGTTGCCTGGAGAACTGCTTGATTTACTGAAGCTTGGCGGTTGCAAAGGTGCTCGTAGATGAGGACCAGAGAGCGGGGATCATCTTAAGAGCCACCCTTCCAAGAAGAAAGATGGTCTGCCAGAAACCAGATGCTGGGGAGTGGTCATATCTACAGTTAGTGATGCTTTCATCAAGGGAATTTGCAAGGGTTTTGAAGAACGTACAAAATTACCCATGAGAGAAAGAATCCATTTGGGACATTTGGCATACTAAAAGGTCACCAAAATAAGATGGTAACTATACCAGCCTGGTAAAACATTCTCTGACTCTTAACTCTCTCTCTTCCTGCTCCTGCCCCGGGAAACTAGAGGCAGCACAGGGAGTCAAGGATTGGAAGAAAAATATAAGGTGGAGAAATTATTAAGGAGCTGGCTGTGACTTCCTCCATCTCTCCATCCCACCCCAAAGCAGGCCTGAGTTAGAGGAGAGAAGATGAGATTCTGGTTGGAAAATCTGTGAGACGAGCCTGAGATTTGTCTGTGAGAACTGTTGAGCAGAAGCAGTTGTGAGAACGAATGAGCTTACTTTCTGTTCACATTCTCCAATCATGGCTTGCTCAACAAATTGGTTACACAAATATTTGCCGCATTTTGATTTTTAAAAATAATAACACACATACATCTACTGAGGATAATGTTCAACGGAAATGATAACAAGTAATATCAAAGTTGATTAACACATTGCATTGTGCACAGAGAATAACTGTGATGCTCTGAAATCTCATAGTATGAACACTGTGCTTTTTACGATGGTGGTATTAAAAGAAAATGACCTGATTTTCCTTTGTTCCTTTTGATAGTTGTAAATTGGTTACTTGTGGGGGGTGGCGACACTGGGCATCATCTAGTCCACCATCCTGATGATACCATTCTCCTCCTTTGTTCATTTTGAGCATTTAATCTCTTTTCCGTGGTATTTTCAATGATCATGTGTTGGTTATATAATTAGAAAATAAAATAATATCCTAAAAAGAAAGAATATCACCCTACAACAAAGAAGATGAGATTGAGAAAGTTGAATTAATAGGGGAAAAGCTGATATCCCTCATGTTATTAACCAGAACAATAATGACCAACAAATTTTACTCCATCATTGGAAGAAATAATTTGTGTTTATAATAAAAACCCTGAGGCCACTCAGTTGAAGTGCCTTCAGATCATTGAATGTAGATTGATTGACAAAGCTAATTCTTCGAAAACCAGTCCAGTTACCATACCCAGAAAATCTGTGAGACTAGCCTGAAGTGAAAACAAGGCTGGCTGATTTACTTGAAGACCCCATAGCCTACCCTGCATGTCACAGGATATAGTGTATCTTCGGAGTCCTAGTACACACAATAAACATCTTACTGATCAGAAAACAAGCTTATATTATTCATAGTTCTCAACATTTCTCTCTTCTCAGGAATTTCATTGATCATTTTAGCCTACCAAACCTCCGGTAGTACAAAGACATCTCTGAACGGCTAGCTGAGAATTTCTGCTAATTAATTTTCTTCTTCTATAATAATTAAGGACCTTTACAAGTCATGATTTTCTCTTCTTTCTAATTAGATGCAATGATTAGAAAATACTTTATATTACATAGCACTCTGCCTCTAATTGATTCCATTCCTCACTTACTTTAATTAATTTGTGTAAAATGATAAAGCATTTTTGCCTTTGGGACTTTGTGAAAGTTTGTGAGTTTATGTGTAATAAAAACAAACATGTGTACCTCAAATGCTGCTATTCCACTGACTTTGCCCCAGAACAGTCTTTTTAAAAATATTTTATTTATATGTTTTTTAAATTAATTAATTTATTTATTAATATCATTATTTTTTTATATACTAAGATGTTGTTGTGGAGCAGTTGTGGGGGAGGGGAGAGGGGAAGGAGGAAGGAAATAGGGTGGGAGGAGTAGAAAGGAGGGGGGCTTGGTTGAGGCCTGTGGCATCCCCCATTCTGGCAGGGGAGACCAGGGGTGTTCCAGTGGCAGCTCGGTGGTCATCCCTTGGCTGGTCGCAGATGTTAGGGGAGCATGGCTAAGGTCCTCAGCCCCCCACCTTCCCACCTTAGGAGCCCAGGGCACTACAGGCGGAAGCTTGGTGGTTGTCACTGGCTGGGCTGGTTGCAGATGTCAGGGGGGCATGGCTGAGGCCCTCAGTACTCCACTACCCCAGCTCAGGAGCCCAAGGCACTTCCTGTGGTGGTCTGGTGGTCATCACTGGGCTGGGTGTGGTCATTGGGGGGGCTCAGGCTGAGTCCCTCGACCTTCCCCGCTCCCTGGCTTGGGATCCCAAGGGGCTTCTGGTCCTTCTAGGTTTTACAGATGTTCTTTGGTGGTGTTAGACCTTTACTAGTTAATATCAGACTTTGTTTGTGATCTGTGGGTATTTTGTGGTTTTTCTTTTAGTTCCATGTTGGATTATTTGCTATTCCCATCTCTTAAACTCTGCACTGGAACTAATTTGTTGTCCTTTGCTTACTTCTAAAATGGGGGAACTTCCTGTGGGGACCAGCACTTAAGCCCTGTAGTTGAGTTAAATTGCTGCTCTGCTATTGATTCCCTGGGGAAGGCTTTTTGTGCAGCTCAGGTTCTAGTTGTTGACCTTGTATGTACCTCCAGGTCTTGTGAGGCCCAGTACACCTGGGCTGTGTGGAAACTCTGGTCTGGACCTAAGTCTTTTCAGCAAACGGCATCCCCTGCAATTCTATATTCCTGACCTGTCTACACTGAGTGGTCCTGTGCTGATTGGGGAGCAGATCAGCTGTCCTTGTTGTGCCCCAGTGTTCCTCTGGTGGACCAGTCTTCCCCACCCTCTCATACTCCAAAAGCTTCTCATGGGACGGGTCATGTGCTGGTCTCTTTCGATGACTCACCATCCTCTGAGTGGCTCCTTTTTTCAGTTGTCTGTGGTCCCCTCACTCCTATGTGGGTCCATGGGAACCCTGTTAGTGGTCTTGCTGGCCTGGGGGCCACCAAGGTCCTCTTCTCCCCTGCAGCCTCCAAGCAACTCCATCTGAAGGGCACAGCTGTGACTTTTGCTGGCTCCTGTTCTGTGTGCTCAAGGAGCACTTGCTCATCCAAACTTACTGAACAAAATTTAATAATCCAATGGTCAAAGAACAGGATTGAAAAGCAAAATCCTTTCCAAAGAATATGATTATTGCAAAATTCACTATACTCTCCTTACTTCATTTGAGAAATAGTCTTAACTGTACTTTTAAAATTATTTTTCACATGTATGATGGATGGTGTCCTCAGTCTGGAACTTTGCTAATCAAAGTGTGGTCTTCAGACCATAAGCAGCAAGATCACCTGGAAATTTGTTAGACATGAAAAATCCTGGACCCCACCCTAGACTTACTGAATTACAATATGTATTTTAACAAGATATCCAGGTGATCTGTAAGTACATTAAAGTTTACAAAGGACTGCTATAAAAGATATGTCCAACGTTTTCCAACGACACCATCATCGTCACCTCCACAAGTACCATGAACACTACCACCACCGCCATCACCACCACTACCATCACCACCAACACCACCATCTCCTGTTATTTACTGAATATAAACACATGCCAGAAAATGCACTAAGCACTTCATACACATTATCCTATTAAATACTCACAGCTATGCTAATTTGGTAAATATTACTTTTTTCCCCGTATTATGTAATGAAATATGACAGCTCAGAAGTGGAGAATCTGAGTCTAAAATACAATTTTTTTTGAGGCCTAAAAATGTAATCTTCACATCTACATTCCAGTTCCTCTCATTTCAAGTGAGACTTCATATCAGTTGCAGAGATGGATCATTTGGAGTGGAAAACCAGGTGACTGACAGAAGCTGTACTTGAGAAAAACGTCCTCCTGCTGAATAGGTACCTGATCCATTTCCTCTGAAGCATAACTTAAAATTTTTTAATTATTTTTTGTTTTTGAGTTTTTATCCTCCATAAATAGCCTCCTTAACAATCTATCAGTCGTCATTTTCCCATACAGAGAAAACAATAATATGTTTAGAAATTATAAATTATCACAATTTAATCTTGTCAAACCCCTCAACTTTTATTTTCTTTTACTTATGAAATTTACCCCCAAAAAAGTAAAGCTTAAAGAAAATCCAAGATTTCGACCAGACACAGTTCATGTGATAGATTATAAACTAATGTTCTCAATAAATTTAGAGCCCTGTAAGAAAATTCTTCAAAATAAAAAAAAATATTTTTGTAATGAACTGGGAGACAATTTTAGTTTTGAAAGTTAAGTAAATGCAGCAGAGATATTTAAGGGAGAAGGAAGCATAGAATAATGGTTAAAAGCATCAGACTTGAAATTCATTGTTTTTAGGTGAATTCTCTTGTTTTTGAGACCTTGGCCAAGTTGCTTCCCCTCTCTTATCACCGGTGCCCTTCTCTGTAGCATAAGAATGATGTTTCCCACCTTTTATGGACACAATGAAGAACAAATGAGATTGTATACATGAGAAGCATAGCCTTTAGAAAATAGTAGACTTAGCACTCAATACATTGTGACTATTAGTAATTATTTTCATGTAAAGGGACTGTTTTTTCTAAGCAAATATTGTGTGTCTATTCTCCTTTCTTCTTCGCCTCCCCACTTCGGTCACCTTGATAGAAAAAGCTTTTCAGAGAGTCAAGATTTTTTGAGGTAGTGATTAATTTGCGGCTTTGCTTTTTAAGTCACTCTCTTTTTCTCTCTTTCTCTCCTTTTCAAGTAGCAAAGTCAGATCTCTTTGACCCAGGAATAGCCAAATAGCCAATCCTGATAAAGTCGTGTATAGCCACGTAAGCTTTTTTAGATCTCAGACTGATTATTGCAATGCTAGATTAAATGCATTGTACTCAACTATCATTAATAGTGTAACCAAAAAAGAGTTGCTCATGCTAACTTGTGACACTCAGTCCTGGTTCATGCATTTTTATAACCAATGATTTTTAAAGTCCATCTTGAGGTAAGCAGACTGATCAGAAATGAGGTTATCACAAAGTGTTGCTTTAACACACTCACTAGAAGATGACTCACTTGAATTAATGGCAGTCCTCAGAGTTGCCAATGTCTATTAGTTTTACTATAAATATGCATTTGGTTTGCTGTCCCTTTGTTGTAAAATTTGAAAGGTTAAGATATTTTGGTTATCTTCATTGAAATTTTGTTGGCATTTTCTCGGGCACAGTAAGAAATCAGTGTAATGCAACTGTCTTAGCCTATTTGTGTTGCTATAACAAAATACCAGAGACTGGGTAATTTATAGATAATAGAAATGTATTTCTCACAGTTCTAGAAGCTGCGGAGTTCAAAATCAAGGCACCAGCAGATCTGGTATCTGATGAGGATTGCTCCCAAAATGGCACTTTATTGATGTGTCCTCACATGGCAGAAGGTAGAAGTGCAAAAAGGGCAAAAAGGACCTAGTTAGTTCCCTCCAGCCCTTTTATAAAGCATTCATCCCGTCCATGAGGGTGAAGCCCTCATGCCCTAATTACCTCCTAAAGGCCCTGCCTCTAAATACTGTTGCATTGGGGATAAAGTTTCTATATGAATTTTGGAGGGGACACAAACATTCAAACCATAGTAGTAACTATACACCATTTAATTGCAATACTCTATAATTATCCTTAATTTCACCTCTAAAATAGCGGCACTCTCACCCTGGTATGTTAGTTTTTAAAAGAGCAAATGTTGTTTGGGTCATTGGACACAAATTTGTATATTCTTCGTTTATGTCCTTTTGCATGTTCTAACTATATGTACGGAGCTAAAAATTTTCCAATTCATCTCAAGCCTGGTCAAATTTATAATCCTTCTCCAGAAAATAATCTTGCTCCCGATTGCTCTAAATTTTAAGAGATGATTCTCACAATCATCTCTAAAATGATCTTTCTGTCATTAGTGTGAACATACACAAAATCCACACTTCTCACTGCCTTCAACTCTCTTCCGACCCAATACATATGAAAATATCCTCCAATTTAAAAACTTTTGATGGTTCCTCATTGCTTATAATAGTAATAGCTAACACTCTCCCCACACCAATTCAGTACTGAACAGCACTAAATGCTTACATGCATTAGGTCATTTACCCCTTTCAACATTCAAATGAGGTAAGAAGTACTGTCATGTCCACACTACCAATGAGTCTCAGGGAGACCTAGTAAAATGTTGAAGGCCACACAGCTCTTAAATGTTGGGCACTGGGTATTGAAGTCAATTTTGCCATATCTCAGATTCCCATGTCTGTAGCTCCTATGCTTTATTGTCTGTAGAATAGACACTAAGCCTCCTAATCTGTCATTTAATAGTTTCATGCTATGACTTGATGCTCTCTTCCCAGCTGTGTCTCCTGCGGTACTACAATATAGAGCTATACATTTCATTACCTGTGAGTGTGGCTTAGATTTAACTTCTACATTTTGTTTATGCTATTCCTTCACCTCTAATGTCATTCTCCCTTTATGCATGTTCAAATCGCCCACAGATCTTGGATGCCAGCACCAGTATTACTTTTTCTATTATTTTCTAATTAAAATTAAGCTCCCTTTCTTTCATAGTCTAATAGCACATTTTTCTTGCCACACCTATAGTTTTAATTGCTGGCACATTTGTTGTATAAGTTTCTTGAAGGCACAGAGCCTGACAAATACTTCTTGAGCAAAATTGAATTCATCTCTATTGTCATCCCTTATAATTTAACACTTAGAAAGTAATTTTGAATATGTTGTTCACCATGCTTGTGTGGATTAGTAAATGGAAATCAAGTCTGGTATTTCTACCTTCTCTTCTGGGATTTTTCTCTACATTAAAATTTGATTAAGCTGTTGTTACTACTTTTGTTTTTATTTTTTGCAGTCATGAAATTTTACTGAAAGAATTGCTCCCTCAAAATGGAGACATTTATTGTGTATGTTTCTTCTTCTTAACTAGGAGGCTGAAGAGCAAATGCCAATACGTAGAAACTAAAGAATGTACCTGTGAAATCTCCCCAGATGCAGTGCATCATGGTGGATGAGTACCATGGGCCCTTTTTTGTTCCTTATAACTTTATAAAAGCTACAAAGCCCTAGTTACTTTTGATTTACAATAGAGACAAGGTCATCCTTATAATAAAAAAAAAAAAGAAGGAAAACAAGGTCCATATTTTCAGACCCTGAGATTCAATTTGTCATGAAGATCAATGGCAGTTTTATTCTCTAGAGAAATGAACTATCCCTTTTGCTCTAAAATTATCATCTTTTTTTAGACCTTATGTTGTTGCTAAAGAATTGTGAAGCTGGAGTTGTAATAGAATGCTTTAACAATAGAAAGACATCATTACATGTGAACATTAGTTTGTGTAAGTGTCTTGTCTTTCCAAACAAAAGATGTTACATGAATTCACTACTTGAATTGTGGAGACTGAGAGGGAAGTCTCCTGGCTCATTAGGTTGCTAATGGAACTAGAAGATTGGGTGTTTTCTGAGAGCCATCTAGGGGATGAGAAGTCAAGAGATAAGGGCAGAAATATTTGGAGGTCAGTTCAGGAAAAAAAGATGAAAAGTAGAAGAGAAATCCTTACTGACCTAAAGAAATTATAGAGTGAAAAGGAGAGAGAGAAAAAAAAAAATGACTGAGGCTCCTAGGGGAGATATACTAAGCATCAGACATTACTTCTGAATTGAAGACTTTGCAATCTAATTGAGGAATCAAGCTTATAGCCATTCTGTCATTTATTTATTTCTCAAAAAGTTATCGACTGCTCGTGTGCTATCTATCAGCATGGGTGCTGGGGAATAAGACAGACACAACCCCTGCCCTCACACAGCATTCAGTCTAAGGAGAAGGACAGGCACTAGAATACTCATATGGGAGGCTTAGTCTTGTCCAAAGATCAGTCCTTTTAATTCAAGAGCTGCTAAGTGCTCTTGCCAAGTGGATCAGAAATTAAGACCCACCCTTTGAAACCAAATTACTCAGAGTTGCTGTCAGTGCTCGTAGCCTCAGTGACTTGACGTTGTTGCTCCTGCTACAGCTTCTCCACCTCTTGATGTCACTCATCGGTGACACTAGACTCAGTAAGGGATGTCACTGCCAAATGTTGTAACTCCCAATTTGAAAACCTTTTACAATTATTCATACAGCCTTTTATGTAGGATGACAGGGTTAGGAAAGGTTCTCTCTGACCAAATACTAACATTTCTTTTCCATATTGGATGGTTTTGAGAGAGGTGAGCCCACTAATCTTGTTTCTGAATTATTTGTCAAGGGCCTCTTTACACTTTCCTACTATTAGGTCATGGCCAGAGTTATCCAGTTGATGTAATCATTTAGTATCAAAATCTCAAAAGTTACTTGGTCATCCCCCACCCCAGAAGGCCTCCCTGCTTCTCTATAATTTTGTGTAATCTCCACTCAGCCCTACACAGCAATACCCAAGGTCCATATTCCCATAAGTCTATTAAAAGTATGGTAACACCTCTCTGTCTTCTTGTAAGGTCTGTGTCCTAGCACTGTTTCACCCAAAATGTCCTATTAGAAAATGACTAGGATTGGGCCAAACCCGTGGCGCACTCGGGAGAGTGCAGCGCTGGGAGCGCAGCGGTGCTCCCGCCGCGGGTTCGGATCCTATATAGGGATGACCGATGCGCTCACAGCGCTCACTGGCTGAGCGCGGTGCGGCCGGTCTCAAAAAGGACAAAAAAAAGAAAAAGAAAATGACTAGGATCACCATCTGTAGCACGGCAGTGAAAAAACACACATGACCAAATATAACCAAGTGTAAAATGTGCAGGGCAGACTATAAATGTTTTGGCTTCTACATCTTCAATAAAAGGAAATTTACTTTTCCATCCTCCACAGTCACCATCACTGTCCTTTGAACAAAACATAACTCTCTTATTTAAAAGAAGAGGTAGGTATCAGAATCACAGGAAGAGAGGTGAGGGCTGGTATCTGATGTAGCACTTTCCCATGGGTCTTTCCTAAATGGTCCTAAGATTTTAAATGTTGCATGCCTGCAAACATATAGTAAACCTGTAATAAATGTTTATTGAACTGAATAGAACATGGCCCCAAAATACTATGACTATACAGAATACTGGAGTTGCACCATCTCATTTAATTTTATTAATTTAAGTATTTTCACTTCTTTCATAGGAGAAAAATAAGACAAAAGAGAAAAATATTTTAAATAATGCAAAAGAGGTAAATATTTTAAAAATTGTAGACAATACCGTTCAAGAAGCACATGTCCTGAATTGAGTGAGCATGAGAGAGTGATGTGAAACCACTCTGCCCTAAACATGATTTAGTCTCTATGGGAACTCAGACTGTAGTAATTACAGCATGCTGAATGTGAATCAGGGGCTCACTGTATGCATTGTTCAGACAACATGAGCCAGCTTCATCAACTTCAGCTGCTACCCAACTGAAGAAAGCAAGGTTTACTTAAGTGTTGGAGGAAAACTGGCTGTGTTGGACTTGTTGAGAAATTTGTAACAGTTTTCAGTGTGCTGTATTAATGTGGCCATAGCAAATTTTGCATCCATGCTACCAAGAATATATAGCAGAAATTCATCAAGCCATATTACCAAGACTTTTAATGACTACAATGTTGAGAAGTCAGGTGCAAGATAATGGTAATTTGACCATATATGATTTTCACTTACCTAATGTCTTTAGACCATAACACTCAAGGGAAATTCAGTGTCATCATATTTATGATTTATTCTACATCTAATCCTTGAAAATTTGTGCTTATTAACATATGCCTTCTTATTTTATTTATAATTGAATTTAAATGTATGTATACCTGTATGACCCCGAACTAGTCACATAAATTGTTTCCTCTTCTGTAAAGCCAAAGGATTGGACTTTTTCATCACTAATGTCCTTTCCATAATCCTCATTCTGAATACATTAAATCCTATTCTATTTGCAGAATATCCTAATTGGGAGATGATTTGGTTGAAGTTTTGTTATGAAAATCAGAGCTAGGAAGCCATTTTTATGACATGGAAAATAGTCAGACAGAACTGGGCATATGAGCTTGCTGAATGAATTATTAAGATTAATACTAATGAGATTCTATTTTTATGAGCTATCCCTTGACAGCAATTCTTAAATAAAAAGATAGAACTAACATCTCAGGCACAATTCAGCATATAGTCAGCAAATAAAGAAATACCTTTATTAAATTACCCTTGAGTCAAAAACCTGGTATCTGTAAGATTAGCCCTTATAATCATTTTTTTATTAAAAAATCAGCTGCCATTTATGACCAAGGGTTTAATTTGAGGACATGTTTAAATAAATAACTATTTAAAACAGTTTTATATACTGAAGAATTTATTGAGCACATTTGAAATTCCATTCACAATAAATACTAGAGGAAAATTAAACTGTAGTATCATTTCTGATTGTTCTGTAGAAGCACTGGGAACTTAACCCTACCGGGTCCTTACCGGGTCCATATGAAACAATGAAGCAATTCTTTAGTTACACGTATCCTGTTATTCTAATGAGACATTTGATAAAAGTCATGTCTCGCAAAAAAAAAAAAGGGGAAAAAATTCCTCTTGGATACGTTAATATATACACTAATAGATGTCTTTCAAATTATATTCCTATTATGAAGGTTTAAATTTTAACCCAGATTTCAGCATTTCCTATGCTTTGAAGGGAAGACTGTCAGTCATGGGGGAAAAGTATCATTTCCTGTTAAACTCCTTACAAGAAATTTCTATTCTGGTAGGTGTTTGTTCTGCTCTCATAAAGCATGCTTAACCAGTTTTTTATAGTCTCTATGTTCTCTGTCTATATACA
>NW_007732986.1:65344-66504 GCF_000696425.1 Galeopterus variegatus | reverse complement strand
TGCTCTCATAAAGCATGCTTAACCAGTTTTTTATAGTCTCTATGTTCTCTGTCTATATACACAATTATGGGAGAAAATAAAGAAACTCAGAAGTCTGTCAAAGTTAATTGAGAGCAACAAGACCAAAATGTAGAATTCAGATTATTTAAAATTAGAGTTCATGTTATTTGTATGTAATGTTTTGAGATCTTAACCAATGTGTTTTAATTTAAAGTATTTATTGTTATTTTATGGTCTTTCCTAACTTAGGTGGCCTTACGTTAAGTGTCTTATGCTCAACGCCTCAGAAATAAAGGATGACTCAGAAGAACACACAAAATGATCAATTTTTGGCTTTTGACTTTTAAGAAAACATAATCACTGTCATTGGAAAAGGTGAGTGTCTCATGAGAGAAGGCTTCCTGACCTGTTGGTCCTTTTCCCTGAAGCTAACCACAATAATAAAACCAAGCGCTGCTGAGACAGAAGTAGAATTAAGGGAGAAAAAAAGAACAAGTATGTGAGCCCAGATGGAAGGCACCATTTGAGGACAGCAGAATGACAAGGTAAAAGAAGCTTGGATAATGACACATTCAAAGCAGGATATCAGCCTTAAACCATCACACCAGACCAAAACCACCTTCCCATATTCTTACATGATGGAGAAATAAATGTCCACCTTGCTCAGGTGGCATTATTTTGATGCATGATAAAGCAGCCCAACTACTATCCTAATATACTAGCTAAAACCCCAAAGATGGCCAGATATTGGTTTTCCCCACCCAGCACAGTATAAATATAAAAAAAAATTCTGCAAGGTATGTCCCCCTAAGGCAGACAGGACTGATCCCTCCTCAGAGGGTTTCCATGGCTATATCAGAGTTTGTGAGGACGAGGGAGCATGAGAGCAGAGACTCCTGTACTTAGAACAGTGCAGGAATGGAAGATGGTTTACCAGGTGGCCCCAAATGGCAAAGAGCAGAAAGAGCTGAAAATGTCTGGCAGCTGGAAACAAGGGAGAATCACAGTAGCCACATGGATTAAGGGCCAAAGTCCAGATGCAAATGAGAACTTAGCAACAAATACCAGTGTTGATAGATAGTAATGGTCAAAACAAGCTTGTGTCCACTCCTGCTCTAGGTTAATATGCCCCAATATCACAGACACACACTGGAATTTAG
>NW_007732986.1:56279-65241 GCF_000696425.1 Galeopterus variegatus | reverse complement strand
AATGAGAACTTAGCAACAAATACCAGTGTTGATAGATAGTAATGGTCAAAACAAGCTTGTGTCCACTCCTGCTCTAGGTTAATATGCCCCAATATCACAGACACACACTGGAATTTAGACACAAGCCCAGAGAGAAAGGGGGAGCAGGGGATTCCTGAATTCAGAAAAATTAATTTTTTACCTCTCTGAAAAATAGAATCTTATAATAGACATTAAGCTCTAAAACACTAAAATTCCAAAAACTAAAAATATTCCCAAGGAGCCGGGGGAAGCCAAATCCAGATGCAACCAGGTAAAGAGCACACCAAAAACACCATTTCTGAGCTTCCAGTCAGGATGGTGGAGTAGACAGTCCCCAGCGTCACTCTTTCCCACTAATCAACCAATTTACAACTATTAAAAAACAACAACAGCAAAGCTGGGATCACTAGAGCTCAGGGGAAGAGGAGGAGAGACCTACGGAGTGCATGAAGGTGGGAGAAGCCACAATGAGAGTAAGAAAGGAGCACTCCCACCATTTCAAGCCCTGACCACTTTAAGGCTGGAGCTGCTGAGCACACAGAGCAGGAGCCAGCAAAAGCTGCAGCTGTGCCCTTTAGATGAAGTTGCTTGGAGGCTGCACGGGAGAAGAGGGCCTTGGTGGCCCTAGGCCAGCAAGACTACTAACAGGGTTCTGGTGGGCCCACATGGGAGTGAGGAGCCAGAACAACAGAAAAAAGGAGCCACTCAGAGGCCAGTGAATCATCGCAAAGGATGGGCACATGGCACCTCCCATGGGAAGTGTTCGGAGTGTAGGGGGTGGGGGAGGTGGGCCCACTGGGGGGACACTGGGGCACACCAAGGACAGCTGATCTGCCCCCCAATCAGAGTAGGACCACTCAGCGGAGACTGGTCAGGAATACAGATCTGCATGGGGTGTGGTTTGCTGAAAAGTCTTGGGCCCAGACCAGAGTTTCCACACAACCCAGGTGCACCAGACCTCACAAGACTTGGGTGTACACACAAGGTCAACTATTGAACTGTCCCTTTCCTGTATTAAATACAGAAAAACTGCTTAAAAGCTCCTACAAACATCCCCTAACCTATACACCAATTCAATATTTGAATATACATTTTCCATACTAGAATCTACTTCATAATAAGCTATTGATTTTAGTGGCAATATTGGGTGTCATTTTTCTTTCTAAGCTATTTGAGTGGTATTTTGTAATTGACAAAAATTTTAATGTGGCAATGTCCACACGTAGCCGTCCAATATCCCCTTTTGATCTTAGAGCTCATTACATACTGTATTAGTTATTTATTCAACACATACTTTTGAGGATTCATTATGTACCAGATGCCAGGTGATCACTGCAGAGACAGCAGAAATAAGCCCATTAAGTTCTTACAGTTCTAATAGGGAAGGAGAGTACTAAACAGAGAGAGTAACTTTAAGATGAAGCCTGGTGATTGAATTGCATTAACCAGGCCAATGGGGTGAAAGATGGGGGAAGGGAAGGGGAATATATTTAAAAAATGGGAACAACACATTTGAAATATTAGATGGAAGAAACTGTGTCGGAAGAATTTCAATTTTGGCATGGCTGTATCATAGGAGAAAGAAAGGATGTATGAAAAATGAAACTGAAAAGCTGTGTACACACCAATGCAGATTTCAGGAGCCATATATCCCTAGAAGGAACCCAGGGGAAAAAACCCATGCTCCTAAAAACTATTATGGAAAAGTGGAGACCTACAATAACAAATCAAACGGTTGCAAACTTGCAGCCCTCTTGAGGCAGGTGAGTCAGTTCATGTCAACTGTTTTCCTTTCCGCCTCTCAGGAGAAACTATTAAGAGATCTGGACAGAAGAGTGACCAGCAGATTTGACCATTTTTATGATTATATATTTTAACAATTTTTTAGAACCTTGACATTTACTTTAGATTAATTTTATGGATTTTTCACAAGATTTACAGTTTACAGATTTTTTTTTTTTTTTTTAGGGAATTTTTTCCCTACTTCCTTTGCCAGTCCTCAATACTACCCTGGAAATCTTTTCAGAAAGAAGAACATCAATTGAGATAAACAGGGAGGGAAATCGATTTGCCCTCAACCCTTGGCAGTGTTTTATTCCAGAAATAGAAATAGAGAATGCCTTTAGAATAAGGGAAGGTTTTGGGGTGCAAAACTCTTAAATTAGAAAAGCTAATTCAGTTCATTAATAGATCATGTTTGTCTTCTCAAATGAACAGAATTTGAGGTGATTCAAATTGACAAAGAGACAAAAAAGTTATAAATGTTTAAGGAAATAAGTGTATACTTTGGAGAAAACATCACAGTCTTCACATCCTAGACATTAGCTCACCATGGCAGCATTGTTACTAAATTCTACTGATGACTCTAGAAGAAACACCAATTAAACAGCCCACTGTAGAAAAAGGAATCTGGTCTTTAAAAAAACAATCACTTTGCACAGTATTCCCTCAAAATCACCAAGTCATAAGAGATATATACAGGTTGAATTTAGACTCCAGTTCAGGGCTGAGTTAAGGACTATATTTATTACTTCTTGAGGAAGACATACAAAAAAAAAAGGTATAAAATTCTAGAGTTTGTAAGATATTTACGGCCAAGGCGATGTACGGTACAGCAGCTGTGCCCTTTAGATGAAGTTGTTTGGAGGCTGCACGGGAGAAGAGGGCCTTGGTGGCCCTAGGCCAGCAAGACTACTAACAGGGTTCTGGTGGGCCCACATGGGAGTGAGGAGCCAGAACAACAGAAAAAAGGAGCCACTCAGAGGCCAGTGAATCATCGCAAAGGATGGGCACATGGCACCTCCCATGGGAAGTGTTCGGAGTGTATGGGGTGGGGGAGGTGGGCCCACTGGGGGGACACTGGGGCACACCAAGGACAGCTGATCTGCCCCCCAATCAGAGTAGGACCACTCAGCGGAGACTGGTCAGGAATACAGATCTGCATGGGGTGTGGTTTGCTGAAAAGTCTTGGGCCCAGACCAGAGTTTCCACACAACCCAGGTGCACCAGACCTCACAAGACTTGGGTGTACACACAAGGTCAACTATTGAACTGTCCCTTTCCTGTATTAAATACAGAAAAACTGCTTAAAAGCTCCTACAAACATCCCCTAACCTATACACCAATTCAATATTTGAATATACATTTTCCATACTAGAATCTACTTCATAATAAGCTATTGATTTTAGTGGCAATATTGGGTGTCATTTTTCTTTCTAAGCTATTTGAGTGGTATTTTGTAATTGACAAAAATTTTAATGTGGCAATGTCCACACGTAGCCGTCCAATATCCCCTTTTGATCTTAGAGCTCATTACATACTGTATTAGTTATTTATTCAACACATACTTTTGAGGATTCATTATGTACCAGATGCCAGGTGATCACTGCAGAGACAGCAGAAATAAGCCCATTAAGTTCTTACAGTTCTAATAGGGAAGGAGAGTACTAAACAGAGAGAGTAACTTTAAGATGAAGCCTGGTGATTGAATTGCATTAACCAGGCCAATGGGGTGAAAGATGGGGGAAGGGAAGGGGAATATATTTAAAAAATGGGAACAACACATTTGAAATATTAGATGGAAGAAACTGTGTCGGAAGAATTTCAATTTTGGCATGGCTGTATCATAGGAGAAAGAAAGGATGTATGAAAAATGAAACTGAAAAGCTGTGTACACACCAATGCAGATTTCAGGAGCCATATATCCCTAGAAGGAACCCAGGGGAAAAAACCCATGCTCCTAAAAACTATTATGGAAAAGTGGAGACCTACAATAACAAATCAAACGATTACCTAAACAATCAAATACCCTTGGGCTCCCATAGTCATAGGTCCTTCTCTAAGCTCTTATGGTCCTACTCTCTTCTCCCTGAAGGATTTCATAGATTCTCTCCTTATGACCCAGTCACTGCCAGACACATGCAGTAAGGACTAACTCCACCCATACTTAATTCCAACCTTACANGTCTTCTCAAATGAACAGAATTTGAGGTGATTCAAATTGACAAAGAGACAAAAAAGTTATAAATGTTTAAGGAAATAAGTGTATACTTTGGAGAAAACATCACAGTCTTCACATCCTAGACATTAGCTCACCATGGCAGCATTGTTACTAAATTCTACTGATGACTCTAGAAGAAACACCAATTAAACAGCCCACTGTAGAAAAAGGAATCTGGTCTTTAAAAAAACAATCACTTTGCACAGTATTCCCTCAAAATCACCAAGTCATAAGAGATATATACAGGTTGAATTTAGACTCCAGTTCAGGGCTGAGTTAAGGACTATATTTATTACTTCTTGAGGAAGACATACAAAAAAAAAAAAGGTATAAAATTCTAGAGTTTGTAAGATATTTACCGTCGTGGACTACTATATATGAACCAACTAGTTCGCTAACTTGTTCCTCAAGACAGAAAACATGTTGAAAACAGCAAAAGGGAAAAGACCAAGAGAAGACATAACATACTCAACTGTGTGCAATTTGAAAATTGGCCTTAAAAGGGCAAGAAAAATAGAAAATTCACTGCACGAGATCCAAAAGCCTTTGCCTTAAGAGTAGATTTGTTAAATATTCAAAATCATAAACATAAATAAAATTGAGTAAATAGGAGACTTTAATAATAGAGTTTAGGTAACTTTCAAACAATATTCTGGGATAGATTCAACAGTGAAGACAAAGAAGACTTGCCCTCTCTTTTGTAATGAACACAAATTTGAAATGGAGACATACTCAGAAAAATAATTAGAGGGTGAAGTCACCAATTTAGAATATCTCCAAAAGGTGGCTGAATATTTTCAAAAAGTCCTAGAAAATAATCAAGCTAGAAATGAAAGCAAACATCTGGGTTCTGCAGATTAAACAACCAGCCCCCAAAATAAAAACAATAACCAAGGATCCTCTATTCTCTAAGAATCAAGGACCTATAAATAAGGACACTTACAGATACTGCAAACAAAAGTGTCATTGGGAGAACCATAACACTTGTCAGTTAAAAAACAGAAGAACAGCTGTACAAATTTGTTCAGTGATGTGGTTCCAAGAGACATATTGGAACTCAACAATTCCAGTCCTTTCTTTAAACTCCTGAGAGTTATTGTTTACAAACATAAATGAACAACAATGCACTTTAGTTGTTGATGCAGTGCCATTCTATACACCATCAATCCCACTACCACAGCAGACCACATCCCTCAGAGCACTAAAACCACTTAAATGGTGGGAATCTCTAACAATACTAAAGCTTTTCCAGTGCCCTAACTTAAAATTGTTACTTTGGGATTATTATCAGAAAAACACTCCTTTCTCTTCTGTGACAGAACTTTTGCAAATTTAATAGGTAAGGATCTACTTCATAAATGGAACTGCCAGATGAAACATATTACAAACAAATTATTTTTAGAAGTTACAGGAAATTCTCCTGCACACAATGAACTTACAGCTGATATGAATATCAAAATACCTGTATTGTGTATTATTCAAAAAACTCCTGAGAGTTAGCTGTGGTTGCAGAAACTCTATGGGCAAAAATAACTAGAGCAGAACCTATTATGTTCCAGATTGATTTTTCTAAAACTTTGCCTAAATTTCAAAGCCAGTGAAGATCTTATGCCAATTGTGTTTCCTACCTGGGATATTCCAATTAACTTATAAAATGATAGAAAAACAGATTTTGCTGGTACAGGTATTTGAAAATTATGTAAGGTCTTGCCCCTTACTCAAAAACTTTGCTTTCTTTACCATTCTCAATACTCTGGAAAAGTAGGAAAAACAAGTGAAATATTAAAACCGAAGTTACCTAAACAATCAAATACCCTTGGGCTCCCATAGTCATAGGTCCTTCTGTAAGCTCTTACGGTCCTACTCTCTTCTCCCTGAAGGATTTCATAGATTCTCTCCTTATGACCTAGTCACTGCCAGACACATGCAGTAAGGACTAACTCCACCCATACTTAATTCCAACCTTACATCAGCTGATGTCGCTGTACTCAGTCCTATCATTAACAGGTACAGGAGATCTTTCCTCACCAATCACCAAATCCATATTTCACAACCTAAAAGGTGATCTAGTGTACTGAGAAACATCAGAGAAAGAGTGAAGGGTGTGCATTCATTATCTCATTCAAATCTTGTAGCAACCCTTTGATCTATGTTTTGTTATTATCTCCAATTCATAAAAGAAAACTCTTGGTTAATTCACTAGTCCAAGCTCACGTGTCTAGTAAGTATTCAAACCCAGGTTGTCGAAGGAACTTAACCACTTAGAAAAATAATGCATACAAGGATCTTGACAAACTAATTAAAATCAGATTTCATCAACACCAGTTATCTCTTCAAAAATGAAATTCAATTATATTTGGCATTATATTACATAGAACAATAGCCAAATTTATTTGTTCAGTGATGTCTCAGGTATTTCTTTCTTCCTTCCTTCATAGATTTTTGTCACATTTATACATTGGAAATTATTATTCAGAATATTTGTTTATTTTGTGTGCAATGAACAGGCATAAGTCTTAGAGATAATAATAAGAGAATACACAATTCAGCTGTCATATAAAAAGCTGACCAAAAACAATGTTGGTTTTTAAGAGTGGAGTGATTAGTAAGAGAAGAATGAACAGGTTTTCAGAGTCCCGGGCAGTCCCATTATTTTGTAGTAGTAATTACCATGAAAAATGACCTGACTTCTTCAGTACTTATGGGTAGTAACCATGATTGCGTAAAATCTCCTCCAGAACTTTCTTCCAGCTCTTCAAATATGGGCGGCTGACAGAAATGAAGCTGGCAAATTACCGCATCGAGCATTATCCCACATATGTAACTCTGCCCAGATTATGCATATGCATATCATTTGCTCAATAGCATTTACTGAAAGGAAAGGAGCATAAAATAATAGAGGCACATTGGCAATCTGTAGAGAAGTGGAAATAATGAGGGTCTCATAGATTTTAAATTCCTTTAAAAATATTTTTAGAGGGCAATTTCTGTTGATCTTTATTTTCATTGGTGTATGTTAAATAGCCCTCCTGGATTTGTTTTGTTTTGCAAGAGACATGACACACATTTTCCTGAAGGCTGGGAAATTAGATGCAGTCCCCACCTGCTTTCTTCATTCTGAAACTTACATTACAAGCACTTGATTTATCGGTCTTTTAAAAGTCCAGAACACCCACAGATCTGCCAACTGAGTTTTATTTATTGTCAATTTTCTCCAGTGAGGACTGAAGTAACTCCATCAGTTATTGTTCACCATTACCATATTCACTATCATCTACCTATATCCTTTTTCATTATGTGAAGTATTAATGTTTCTTTCAAATCCCTTTCTGCCCAGTGCTTCTCTTCATTTTATTTCCCCATCTTTGCCTTTCATTTCCTACGCCAAATTTTTACTTACCTGGTGATTGCTTTCAAACCTTTTCATATTAACCTTAGATTTTGAGCTTTGTCATAAATGTTTTATAGACCCATTTTCATTACAAAAAAAAAAATAGCACACTTGGGCTTCAAAATCCATTTGATTATAGAATCCATCCATTTGATTTCACAGTGGATATGCATAATAAAAGATATATTTTAAATGCACAGTATCCCACACCAAACATCTGAATTTTCTGGGATTAATTTTCTCATTATTCAATAGACCCTGACAACTGAGTCAATTTTAATTGAATTCATCAAAGGAATATTCCTGAATGACTAACGCAACGTGCAGCCTTTGCAAGAAAGACCTTGTGCCCTGTCATAAATTTATGCAATCCGTGAATAACCAAAATGATGTTCATTTAAAAGCCTTATTAATCCTGAATGAATTATTTAGATACCACTACCAGCCATTTTGTAATTTGAGATGTCACACGGATTTCTTGAATGAATGAATGAACAAATGAAAGAACTGACACGACTGTGACAAAAATTTTAAAAATACAGACACTAAAGAAAAAGCATATTTTTTAAGCTTTTTCAGAAATGACAAACAAACAACATTTCGCTGGACATCCCCAAATTGTGATCCCAGCATTTCCCCTACTGGGCGGATAAGTAGAACTGCTGCTCATTGCAAAGTTAATCATTATGTTGTAGCATGCTGTTTCTCTTCAATTCTGATACCAAAATTGCCTTGGATAGTCTCTATGCTTATAAATAATTGGATTGAGCTGTCAATAATCTGATGAATCAAAGAGTTCAAAATATAATTGTAGTGATTTTATTTAGAAATACATTTTGCAGCAAATCACAGAAAAAACCTACTATAGTGGCTTAAAACATATTTTGGTGTGGGCATGGCTTGGTGGTCCAGGAGTGCCATGGCAGTTCACTAATGTCAACAGGGATACAGGCTCTTCTATATTCCCATCTTTAACCTATAGGTCTTCATCTTTATGTGGTTTACGTCATGACGGCAAGGTGGCTGCTGTGCTACTAGATCTCATGTCTGTAGTCCAAGCAGGAAAAAAGGGAGAATTCAAAGAAGCACATGTTATTCTTTTTTTTTTTACCCCCTTGGTGAGATTTTACCTTTATTTCAGCAAACAGAATCCTCTCAGGAAATTTGGCCTCATTAGTAAAAATGGTAGTGTGTGATCAACTGAAAACTCTACCAAAGCCAGAAAATTGAGTATTTTGATTTTCTGGCCTATATACTAGAGGAAAGTAAAGGTAAATGGAATTGTAAATGACCTTAGAATTATCAACCTGCTGTATTTCCAGTTTGCTCTTATTTCAGGATCGAAAATGGAACAATGTGAGATCACTAAGGATATTGTTAAGAAAGACAAGGAGATTAAAAAAAGCAAGGATAATTGTGTATAGGATATATGGGTTAAGGTGGATGGGGCATGGTGGATGATGAAGCTAGATAGGTTTGAAACATATTTTGGGGCCGGCCCAGTGGCGCACTGCTACAGTGCACCGCTTGGGAAGCGCGGCGGCGCTCCC